>NC_140486.1:98046099-98343599 GCF_964271855.1 Acomys minous | reverse complement strand
TTACTAGTGTCTTATAGTCATATGGGACTTCCTGGCTAAGAAAAATGAGATGTAATTTTCATCTCCCCATCCCACAGATAGCAGAAATTCTGGGAACAAGTGATGTTTACCTCCCTGAGCGGAGGTTCACTGGCATTCCCGTCTACTGCTCTATGTGCCTTCTTGGATACCTCCCACCGTTCCCAAGAGTTGCACAAATACAAACTTTAGAGAACAGGAAATGTTGCAGCGCTCTTATGTCTTCTTTCTACTCCAGATCCTAACTGTGCTATCCAAAACAACTGGTGACAAAGTGTAACTGATGTGAAAACATTGGTAGGTGACTATAAATCATGATGTTTGACTTTACCAAGCAGGAAGTGCCTGTCAAAGTATATGTACCCCTAGAATGTCAAGACCTGAAGTTTCCAGGCAGATTTGCTGAAGTCTCCAGGAGAGATAGTATACTGACTGATCTACCAGCTCCTTTAACAGTCTCTTCTCTATTCTGAGTCCTCCGGGGACCATGCAGAGACGAAAGCAAAACTGTGTGCTCGAGAAGGTCAAGGCCACGCTTGTGTATGGTGTGTCAGTGACACACCACCATGGCCAGAAGCTTGGGGAAGACCTTCTGTCTATAGTCCTATCACATAGTCGATCACAATGAGAGGAGTGAGGACCAGAACTCAATTAGGACAGGAACCCGACATGGGAGCCGATGCAGAGGCCACAGGAGTGCTGCTTACTGGCTTTATCCTTGTGTTTTGCTCAGCCTGATTCCTTATCAAACCCACCACCCCAGGGATCTGGCTCCTTTCCCCAGTCACCAGTCATGAAAATGTGCCACAGGCTTGTCCGTAGAGCAATCTGTTGGGGGACCTTATCACACTTGAGGTTCCCTCTTCCTAAATAACAGTATATGGTGTCAAGTTGACATCAAACTTCCCAGCAGGCTTATGGGAACGTTTTGTAAGATGCTTGCTGTGTTTTATTTTTTATTTTTTATTTAAGGTTTTGAGTAGTTATTCTTCTCAACTGACTTAGGCAGTTGCAGGTAACAATACACCTCTTTAGAGAAGAGATTACAATGTGCAAAGTATCTCATCCTCATAGTTCTACTCTGTCCTTTTCACTCCCCTTTCACTGCAAGCTCGGAAGCTTTCCTCATTCCTTTGGAAAAGAGATGACCAGCAGGAGAAACATTAATGCTAGTGGACCATGAATGAAATGAAACAAAGTATACACGTGATATTGTCTACCCAATTAAACACTGCAGAACTCAACTCAGGCCTGTGTCTGCTTGACAATAATCTAAACAGGAAGGCGATGAGGCTCTTCTCTGGGAACACATCCCACAGTTTATTGACACTGCTTTCTTCACTCTATACAACTGCTGCCAGACTATTTTATTGTCAGTGCTGCAGTCCTACAAAACCTACCAAAGGCTGCCGAACCATTGTTTTGGGAGTGGCAAAGAGTGCATCCCCATCAAGGGGATCTCATTTAATGCATCATGGTACTAGGCGCAACCATTCCTTTTATTTTTTTTCCCCATAACAGAGTTTACAGCCTGGAAATTTATAGGGCGAATAATCCTGTAAACTCTAAGATGCCAAATATTTACATGCCAGCCACTGATCATATGGTCTTTTTCTCTGTAAAATCTTCCAACTGTACATTTTAACATAGCTGTAAACACAGCGTGTGCATATGGCTTTGTGGTTTTACTTTCCTGAACTAACGTATCGTGTACACAGTCCCATAATGGAGTACACATTACAGTTCTAAAGCCCACAGACTGTTCAGCATATTGATGCATTTAGAGAATATTTTAATACTTCTGTGCTCTGAAGCTAATATTCTAACATCTGCCAGTTGGAAGTCATTTTTAATGGAATTAAATATGTATGTAGTTGCTTCCCAGGACACTCAAGGCTGGAAGAAGCAATATATACTGTTTATGTTTCCCACTAAGAAGACCCGTGGTCCCTGGGCTCCATCGGTATAAGTCTGCACCTCTCGTCCCTCTTTATGATGGCAGGATGGGTCACATGTACTGGGTACCCACATTATCATATTCTGCTTTGCCCCATATGGCTCTCCATCTGCTTTGTATAGAGCACACAGTATATTTCTATTGTCCCTCCACTGCCTTGGCAGATCTCTGAATGTTGGTATTTATTTCCTCAGTCTAGTTCTAGCTGCACCAACAGTAAAGAGGTACAGAAATATTTTCCACTCCTCATAATTTGGTTCTGTGGGTCCTGATAATAGGGCATGGTTTTTTTTGTTTGTTTGTTTGGTTGGTTGGTTTTTTTTTTTTAACTTATGAGCTCACTTACTCACTTGTCAAATGCTAACAAGTATTTCCCATGGCTTCATTTTAATTTTCTTTTGAGAATTTAATTCATTATTAGTGTATTTACATTATTTCCACCGCTCTTCCTCCCCTCTCAAACTCCTCTTATGTGCCTCTATTCCACTTCAAATTCATAACCTCTTCTTTAGTTATGATTGGTGTGTCTCTATGTGTGTGTGTGTGTTTGTAATAACTACTGAGCCCTTTAGTGTTGCCTTTCTACACATGTGTTTAGAGTTGAACACTTGAGATAGAATGGATCTCTGTGTTCATCCTTGGGAAAACTAATCTTTCTTCTCCCAGCAGCTATGGATGGCCTATAGCCATCTAGGAGTGAGAATTTAGGGAATTCCCCCTAACCACATTGGTATGTCAAGTGGTGCTGCCATTCTGCAGGTCTTGTTTAGGCAATGTTCCACTGTGGGGATGTAAGGGCAAGTATGCAGATGTAGTCTGGCCCTCATAGAGCTTAGCCTCATGCAATTTACTTCCACTGCTTTCCAATGGGAGAGTTACTTCTATCTGATTTCTTATTTAAATTTAGCAGCTCCCATACGCAGAACACACATGTAGTTACCCTCTCTTGGGGACTGACTGTATACATACACCATTGAATTCCAATCAGCATTCCCAGATCATTGCAGCGTACTTCATCCCATACCAAGCAAGGTTTTTCCCAATCTGTCGTATTCATTAGGTGGCTAGGGATGCCTCCTGAAAACTCTTCTTTGCCACACTAGCAAAGAGCATCAGTGTACCATGTGTATTTGCTACCTAATTCATAGAATCTTGATAATAAGTGGCTCTGGGGTACACATTGTGTCTTTGTTTTCTAAAGCTCACTGTCCATGCATATGTATTTGTGCCTAAAATTTTATGTAACATACCTCAACTTGAATTGTTTTGTAGCCTTCTGCATTTTATAGGCTCATAGAAACACAATGTGCCAGCAACGAATGCTATGGAAATGAAGTAGCTGTCCATAATGGGATGTCAAGTGTGGTAACAATATCCCCAAACCACCCGCAGGCAGTTGAAGTCATCTATAAGAAATGTCAGCTCCTCATTGAGAGATGGAGGGAGAAGAGAGAAAGGTAAAGTAGGGAGGCAGCCTATGAAAATCCCAGAGAGAAACACTGTGTATGTTAGCAACTAAACATAGTACACAGGGCTTCTTCTGTAGACAATTCACGTACCCAATAGAAAAGAACATGAGTACCTTCTCTCAATGATTTATGTGATCTGAGGGAGGTAAGCTGAGCTTCCAGAGCTCTCTAGGAACTCATCATTGATGATGCATTTAAGAGTTCAATATCCTTGAGCATGTTAAAGGCAAATAGAACATTCTGAGGTGAGCTGGGTGGGACTTAAGTTTGGCTTCAATATGAACAAATGACCTTTCTTAATTTATGCTTCTTTTACAATCAGTGTAGAAGTAATGATCCATAAGATTGTGGGTAAAACATTTCTGTGACATCTGGCATTTGGTTAGCCAGTGGATCCCTTCCTCTCTCTGCCAGTGGACCCTTTCTTCTCTGTTTCTTTTATCCTTTCCTCTGATTATGAGGTAGATGATGACCATTTCCTAGAGGCAAAACTAATTTTCATGGAAGATAAATTTTACATATGAACAACAAAAAATTTTAATATGCAATTATTTGTCATTTAACAAAACAACATAAATCTTCAGAGTCAGATACAAAGAATCAAAACCCAAATGCTCAACATCTTTAGCCATCAGAGAAATCCAAATCAAATTGACCCTGAGATTCCATCTTACACAAATCAGAATGGCTAAGATAAAAAATTCAAGTGACACCACATGCTGGTGAGGATGTGGAGAAAGAGGAACACTCCTTCATTGCTGGTGGGAATGCAAACTTGTACAACCACTTTGGAAATCTATCTGGCACTTTCTCAGAAAACTGGGAATAAGGCTTCCTCAAGACCCAGCTATTCCACTCCTTGGAATATAACCAGAAAATGCTCTACCACACAAGGACCTATGCTCAACCATGTTCATAGCAGCCTTATTCATAATAGCCAGAACATGGAAATAGCCTAAATGACCCTCAGTTGAAGGATGGATAAAGAAACTGTGTCACATTTACACTATAGAATACTACTCGCTATTAAAAACAAGGAAATCCCAAAATTTGTGGACAAATGGATGGGACTAGAAATGACCATAATGAGTGAGTTAACCCAGAAGCAGAAAGACTCACTTATAATTGGGCACTAGCCCAAAAGGCATGTCCCATGAAAGTCTTCACTTACCAGGAGATTGGGATAGATGTGAGGACATCCTACTGAGAATCTAGGTAAGAGAAATATAGGAGATGGGAAAATAGAAGGACCCAGAGGGTCCTAGAAACCTACAATAAGAACATCATGATGGGTGGATCGGGGAACAAGGGGGTCTGCTCAAACTATTGCACTAACCAAAGACAATACAATAGTAAACATCAAACCCCTACTTTGATCTACCCAATAGACAGGACATTCTCCACAGTTATGTGGAGAGCAGGGACTGACTTTGACATGAACTCTGGTGCTCCATATTTGACCACTTCCCCTTGGTGGGGAGACCTGGTGGCACTCAAAGAAAGAATAAGCAGGGTACCAAAATGAGACTTGATAGCCTATGACCATATAGTGGGGGAGGAGGTCCCCCTCCGTCATAGACCTAGGGGATGGGAATAGGGCGAAAGCTGGAGGGAGGGAGGAATGGGAGGATACAAGTGATGGGATAACAATTGAGATATAATCTGAATAAATTAATAAAATTAAAAAACAAACAACAACAAAAACCAAAAGCAAACCCCTACTTGTTATATGCACAATACAATAGTGCATGTAGCAAGAAGGAAAATGCAATGTTTTTAGGGGTTTACAAGTGGATAGTCTCTGATACTATAGCCCCTCAAAAAGGATATTATTGACACTGTTTAAAAGACGTTTTAAAAAATGAGGTCGTTGACAGGTCACAATTGCTGTAGAAGTAGGATTTGAATCTAGCTCTTCTGATTGTGCATCTCAGATGTATTCTGCTCTACACTGGGGCTTACACTTTCAAACAATTGTATAGAGAAACTTTCCCTTACAAAATTATAGAAGATTGCCAATTTTTTCAGGGAATGTACTGACATTTTCCTTGCTCTCCCCTTACCCACATCATCCAATACAGAGATCAAAACAGATTTGCAGGGATGTAATTATAGTGGACTCTCTTCTTACCTAGGACTTAGCCATAGTCAGACATGGGTCTCAATGGGAGGCCGTAGTGTCCTCAGACTGCAGAACAAGACTCTTCGAGATGATGATTCGTGTTAGTAAGAGCTACACGTGTCACATTTCTGAAAAACAAACAAACAAGCAAATGTTAATTAGTGACAGCATGTTGGTTAAAACTTCCAGTTGTAGTGTCACTTGTAGACACAGTAATACTAAGCACAACAACAAGCTTTGTTTTCAGTTTCCTCTGTAGGTCTGATGGCATCTGTCTCTCTTGAGCTAGGACACAAACAAAAGAATAGCACACATTTTTAAAGGATATTCTTCTGAGATTGTGAAAATGAGCTCAATTTATATGAAATGATAGAAAATGAAGCCATCCAGCTATCAGCACTTTGATTCTTCTCTGAGGCATGAAATGCCACAGCTTAATAGGAAAGTTACAAATGAGCTATGAGGGGAGCGAAGAAGGAAATCATCAGACATAGAGAGCAAGGCTCGTCTTTACTGTTACCCTGGTAAATTATAACCCATCAAGAAAGATTTCCCTCATGACAAATTCTGATTATTCAAGTTATGGCCAATGAGGAGAAAGTGATGGCTAAGAACAGAATTAAAAGACATGCTCAATATATCACTACAACTCTGCATCCGTATGTATAAATATGAAATAATTGCTGGGAAATAATGTATAGCTTCTAAATTGCATCAAGTAGTACATCTTTGTAGATGCACTGGAGACACATGCAAGGATTCTAATAGCCAGTAAGTGCCTCTATCCTTACATCAGTCTTTATATTTGCGTGCCCAATACATTGTATTGAGCCTACAAAATTCTCAGGAAACTTCCAGATGAATACTTATATACATTACTGAGTATTTTTATTTATTATGTGTTTTATTTATTTGTCTACAAGTTATTTTATTGTATAAATTGATTAGTGTTACTATTATGTGCACATCCACATAAACCCATGTATGCACACATACAAGCCCAGATTTTTTTTTAATCAGGAAAAATATAATTAACATAAGGCACCAAAGAAACATTACTGAAAGAATTAAAAAAAAGGAGAAAGTTACAGCAGAAGGGTGAGGCACAATTATTTCACTATTTTTGCAGTCCATCAGATGGAGCACAAAAGATGTGTTCCATTGTTCTACAGTTGCCATTCGATAAAACATGAGTACAAGATGAGCTCATGTTCCTCATCATAGAGAGTAAGGTATACAAAAGATACTAATGTTGTCATTAAAAATCACTTTAAGCTCAACTGAAGCCTTTGTGGAGAATCCTGTGTCCATCATTACGTAAGAGTGTGAGGACCTTTTTGGTGACAATACATTTGAAATGACTAGAGGAAGTTAGCTGAGAACTGCTGGGTCACCTATTGAACCTGTAGGGACCATTTCGTTTCTATAATCATCCTTATAGGTTCCTCTTGCATATACTAAGAACCCTGTTCACAAAGACTATTTGATAGTTACTTACTTTTGTATTTGGAAGTTCTGTAGATTGGAATGTTAAAGTTTGCCTCTCATATGGAGTGAGAGGGTTTTCCTCTGTTGTGTGGTTATGGAGAAAGTGGGAGAGGTTTGTCACTCGGAGTAGAAGTGACAGACCTTCCGGGTGGGGGTGGGGTGGCTGCCTGTTTCCCAAATTGTCTATGCCAAGACTGTCAATAGGGAAGCACCTGATTTCAAAATAGGAAAACTAAAAGATGAGATAGCTGTCTAATCTCTGCCAATTAAAATTCTCCAAACACTGCAGAGGTTCACCTCCATAGGATGGCCAAGAACAGTCTCTAAGGCAGCTGCATATATGATCGGAGAAGAAGTGGATTAAAAATCCTGAGCACGTCTTTGGCATATTTCTCCAGCTGAAGACATTTAGTTTAGTGTCTACGCAGACCGAACAAGAACGAGCTGGCCTGCATCAACAAGCATCCCCTTGCTATGGACGGCAGTGTGGTTTAAAGGGTAGACATGGAAGGAGTTGGCATTCTTGTGACATTTATGATCTTCGTAATTATTCTCACGCTTCTTAGCATATGTATGACACTGTTTATTCGTGCTTTGGTGCAATGAATACTTTTGATGTCATACATGCAGTGACTGATGCTGTACTCTAAAAGTTTTTTATTCTCCAAATGTATTAATTACTGCCAGCACCACTTGGCTCTTTAGATACCTTGGCTTTTCATTTATTTGGCTAGACATACAGTCAATACAAGGATGAAAACCTCCTGGAAAGGAAAGGATATCAAATTAGCATAAATGTTTTCTGGTGGAAGGGCTTTGCATGGAGATCCTCTATCTGGTAATAAGGGCAAAAAAATAAAAAAAAAGAGTTTAAAAGATTTATGTATAATTGAGTTACTTTCAGGTTTTCTAACAAAACAATAAGAACATTTTTTTCAGTTATTTTATCTTAGAAAATTCTATTAAATCAAAATGCTTTGAAATATTTTATTTGAGAAATGATAATTCAGAGCTCTCAAAAAAGAATGAGCTCTAAAAACTATCAGATGGCAGAGCAAAAGAAAACTGGGCATAAACTACAGAGAAAAAAAAACATGCCCTTCATTTCCATTTATTTTTGGTTAAGTTTCCATGGAGTTCTATCTTCACAGGCTGATTGGGCTATGATATTGTTTAGAAAGCAGGAACAGAGTAGGAAAGTAAACCTGGGAGCCAACAGAACCTTGCATCCTGAATTATAGAAGAGACTGAGCGATCCTCAAACTCAAGGTATTCAAGGTATTCAAGGACTGCCTGCCTCAAAGGCATTTGCTAAAAATGCAGATTATTAAATCCCAATGGGATTCACTAAACAGTGATACTGCCTCCATAATACAGACTTTGAATATCTCATAGATGCATCCACAGCCCATTGGCTAAAATCAAATATGAATTATTCTCACAGGTCTAGGATACAGTGCCTGATTGCAAACATAATGACTTGAGTTTGATTCCCCAAATACAAGCAACATTGCCTGGTGTGTGTTGTGGGTGAACATGTGATCCTGAAACTAAGAAGGTGGAGACACCAAGATTCATGGGGTCACTCACAGAAGCTTTAGTCTATATGGTGAGCTCAGAATCTAGTGAGAGACACTATCCCAAAAGTGGATGGCATTCCTGAGGATGACATTCAACTTTATCCTCTGGCTGCCACGTGCCTGTGTGCACATATGCAGTCACATACACATGAACATAAACACATATGTGCCCATATATTATTTAAAAAAACAGTTCTGTGGGTGTTGCAGAAATAAATAATCTCTTGGTGTTTGGAGAGAACATATTTTATTTACTAGTATTTATTTCTAAGTTGTAGCTGTGAACCTTTGGCTTTTATCATGTTAGTGAATATTATCATCATTTTTAGTAACATTCAAGCTGTATAAAAGTCAGCATAGACTTACTGGTTGACAGCAATGAAGTACAGACATAGGACAGGGTCAAATGGCTTACAGGGCACAGTGTTTGATTATTCATTGCCTTCTATCAGGTTAGAAATAGTCTACTTACTCAACCTACGTACATTATAGAGGCATTGGGTGTATAGTTACGGTGATCCTGGGTAATGTGCAGCGTGGGACACAGAGAGCATTGACTCTCCCTGCAAACAGTTAGTGAATTACTAAATTAAATGTTATAACAAATCTTCAGAGATCAGAAGGCAGTATAGCAGTTTAAATGAGAAATACTCCGGTATGCTCAGGCAATTGACAACCTGTTCCTCCTTGGTGTGGTGCGATTTGGAGTTGTAAAGCCATGTTGGAGGAAGTATGTCACTAGGGGGTGGGTTTTGAGAGTTCATACCCCCACTCCACTTCCAGCTCACTTTCGGCTAAGCCATGATTCTCAGCTTGTTGCTCTGTCTTCCTCCCCAGCATGATAGAGTGTAAACTTCGGGAACAATAAGTCAAGAAAAGAAAAAGGGTTCTTCTATAAAGTGAGTTTTATCATGGTATTTTATCACATCTAGCAACAGGAAATGTGCAAATTTTTAATGTGTTCTTTTTAGGTTAGCGCTTTCTTTCTTTCTTTCTTTCTTTCTTTCTTTCTTTCTTTCTTTCTTCCAGCAATAGTCATAATTGTGTGAATTGGAAATCACGTGCTTTGAAATCACTGAATAACATGTTCAAAGGTGTCAATAGAATCATTGACAATGAAATAGTACAGTTAGGAGAATTACAGAAGCATACATCTTTTAAATGACCTAATAAAATTTAAACTTCTAAAATATGACCTATGCATTGTCATCTGGACATAAAGTGAAGAGATCATTACCTAGATGTAGCCATTTGTCTGCCACTGCCAACTTTCCTTAACTTTTCTGCAGCAGAAATTGTAAAACTAGAGGGTTGTGTGTGTGTGTGTGTGTGTGTGTGTGTGTGTGTGTGTGTGTGTGTGTATGTGTAAACATAAAGTATTCTAAGTTCTCCTGGAGACAACTTAGGTCTACTGGAAATTCTCTATCATGATAAAGAACACTATACTGAAAATAGGCTTCAATCTATGACAGATTGCCTAGATAATGAGATAAAGATTTGGGTTCGCATGCTGGGAATGATGTGGAGCAAAGGGAACACTGCTTCATGGCTGGTTGGAGTGCAAAACTTATATAACCACTTTGGAAATCCATTTGGTAGTTTCTCAAAAAATTGGAAATAGTTCTACCTCAAGACCCATTTATACCACTCCTAGGCATATACCCGAAAGATACTCCACTATACCACAAGGACACTTGCTCAACTATGTTCACAGACACTTTATTTGTAATAGCCAGAAACTAGAAACAACCTAGATGTCCCTCAACTGAAGAATGGTTAAAGACAGTATGGTACATTTACACAATGGAATATTACTCAAGTATTAAAAACAAAGGCGTCATGCAATTTGCAGGCAAATGGATGGAACTAGAAAAGATCATCGCAAGTGAGGTAACCAAGACCCAGAAAGACACACATGGTATGTACTAACTATAAATGTAGATTAGCCATAAAGTACAGGGTAACATACTACATATAGAACCAAAGAACCTAAGTAACAAGGATGGCACAATGGAGGGGAGATGTTTGAATCTCACTCAGAAGGGGAAATAAAATAGATATCTGAAGTATGTGGAAGAGGGAGCTGGGTGAGAGATGGAGTAGGGAGGGGAGCAGGAGTGGGGATCAAGTGTGAGGAGAATTGGGGGCGTTGGGAGAGAGAACAGAAATCAGTGCCAGGGGCCAACTCTGAGACAGGGGAGGCTCCCAGGGCTTTATGGGAGTGGCCTTAGCTGAGACTCCCAGCAACAGGTGATATAGAACCTGAAGTGGCCACCTTCTGTAGCCAGGTGGGATTTCCAGTGGAGGGAGGAGGACACCAGCCTACCCATAAAACCTTTAACCCAAAATTTGTCCTGTGTAGGGATACAGATGGAGCAGAGATAGAGGGAATGGTCAACTTGTGACTGGCCCAACTTGTGACCTACACCATGAAATAGTGTAGAGTAGGAGTCTTTTGGGTGGATACCCTTCCTGTTAGGAAACTCTAACATGCTCTTGATTCCCAAGGCACCCACAAGTGAGTTGTTACTATGACCACCATGGCATTGTAGCCAGATAGCTGAGAAGTACTTTTATACCTTCAAAGATACATTCATCCCACTTGTACATTGGACCTCACAATGGCTTGCAAACTTTGGTGTTGACTTGAGTGCAATCAGTCCTCAGATGGGATACAAACTATCATCTTTATCTTTACATCAGGGTAAAATTGTATAGAGTCAAAACTTTTCATCATTAGTTTTGATTGGGTAGCTTTATACATTAGAATTCTTGTGATAAGAAACTTATTGGTACATTATTGCTTTTCCCTAATTACATATGTAGATAAATTTTCTCAAGTCAAAGCTGCTATGACATCATGCCACTGTGTCTTTCCCTTCACAAATGGGAGGGTGAGCTCAGGCTACTGGAGGCTGAGCAATTTGTTTAAAATGAATGCATAACTCAGGTTTGCAAATCCCAAGTTAGGTCTTCTTTCTGTTGGGTAGAGCCAACTAATTACTCCCTCTCCCAGAAACTGCTTGATCTCTACTGCCAGTCTTCATTCCTGGGTCCCGGAGTACTCTGAAGATGAGTCTGACACTAATAAGTAAAAGAGCAAGTGTCCTCTGTGTCCCTTCAACAAGAGGGGTAGGTGACTTTGTGCCTTATATTTGTGATGTCCAGAGTGGATCACCCTGTCTAAGAGTTTAAAGTAGAATGACCACCAGGAAACCAATGAATCATGCTGCTTTCTTTTCTCAGCCAAACTGTGGGATCACATGAAATGTTAAATGCAAAAAGAAAAAGAATCATATCTTTCCAATATATGGGCCTCTGTTAAATGAAAATCTTTTTAAAAAAATAAGTCTTAACAGAGGAGATAATTGATTGATTTTAAGTGTATTTTTACAGTGGATAGATTCTTTTTTTTTTTTTAACAATGGATAAATTCTTAAAGTAGTCACTAACTAATGGCATTATGGTAGAGTGTGTGTGTGTGTGTGTGTGTGTGTGTGTGTGTGTGTGAGAGAGAGAGAGAGAGAGAGAGAGAGAGAGAGAGAGAGAGATTGCTGCCTTGAAGAGACAAAAGGTTAAAAAGTTCGCACATGTCCTCACCCTTTGTCTCTCAAAGCTTTGGGAGATGGCCCTGCACACTCTACTGTGCTGGGAAGGATGAAGCGTCCTATTGATATTCATGGTCATGTCCACCTAAACTTCAATAGACTCCTCCATTTACTGGCTGCCCCTGGAATAAGGGAAAAGAAAAAAAAAAAAGCCTGCCAGTCTGTGCTGTGCAGAAAACAACCATTTAGCAATGATGTGTAATTGGGTTCACACTTCCAGAAGGGGTCATTTTGATGAATGTTTCACCTAATTCCTTCATGTTAATTCTCTAAACATCCTATGCCTACTCTCAAAGGCATAGGTGTTGCATACTTGCATCCTAAGATTGAGTCTATGTCACAGAACTGAAGTAAAAGTTTGCAACCCCTTTTTCTAAGTACAAGGGGCCACCTTTTGTATTTTATTTTATTATTATTTTTAAATCAGCATGTATATTTGTATGCTATATATATGTGTGTGTGTGTGTGTGTGTGTGTGTTCATGTATGAGTGTAGACACACGCATGCCATAGTGCCATGTGAAAGTCAGAAAAAATTTTTGGGTATTACATTGTCTCTGTTTTGGTTAGCAACTGCAGGCCAAGTTAGCTTGCCCGGAAACTTCTAGGGAATTTCACATTTCAGCCACAATCTCAGAGCAAGCACTCTGGGATTTCAGACCTGTACTGCTATGCCAGACTTTATATTGTTTCGGGGTATCTAAACACAGGTCCTCACACTTGCTCAGAAAGCCCTTTACTCATTGAGCCATCTCCTGAGCTATTTTACTTTATTTTGACCAGTACTTGGGGGCCAGATCCTAGTGCCTCTTGCTTCATATGCTAGTGTTGTACACTAAGCTACATGTTCAAGCTACAGCTTCTTTTTGATGAATGAAAGAGATCCTCTTCGAATTCTATGGTTAAACTGCAGAGGGAGCCACCTGCCTCTACACTGCAAAGGGGCCCTTGGTCTTCACCCTAAGCTTTAGCCCATCATTCTTCCCCAGATCTTTTGCATTGCTTGACTCAGCCACCAAGGCCTCTTCACACTTCCAGGAAAACGGGCCCTCATTGCCTAGGGCCTTGGCATGTGAGCAGGTTTTCCCTAAAGGTTGGATGTCAACAATGTTGTCAGGATGAAGTAAAGCAACTTTGGACATTCAGAATTGGTGACAGTTTAGTCTTCAGTAATAGCTCTCCAAAGATGTCCTTTGTTTCTTCCAATCACCTGGAGTCTTTCCATAGCCTCATTTTCCATTAATGGTCTTTGCTCTCTTCTTGAACTCATGCATGTCTCCCATAGTGTTTCCTCTGTGCAATGGATAGGAATCATCATACTGATTCCTTGGTTGTCAGAGAGTCTTCAGTTAAAATCACAGGTGCTTCACAACAGTGACAAAACTAAAGATGGAAGCCCCCAGAAAAATCAGCTTCACCCATACCCACCTACCTTGCATGTGGAGGTCTACCCTGAAGCACCTACCTTGAGTTCACATAGCCTTGGAATGCTATAATATGACATTTTTTTCATTGTTTCACTTGTGATTTGGTCTGCTATTTTGTAGGCAAGATAGAACTGAATTTATGAGCACCAAGTACTAGGAACATAGTGGGGATATTTAATAGTGTTGTCACATAAGAAGCCAACTAGTATAGGCATATTTTTGTATCTATTTTATTTGGTTTCTTATATCTACCCCCTTTCTCACCCCAATCCCTTCTAACAAGCCAATACAAGGTAGAAGAGACAGAAGATTAGTGGGGAGAGGGGGCATTGAGATCCTTTTAGAGTATTTCCTGCTGATTCGAGACACAAGTTCCTTGGGGGCAAGTCCAAACTTGTCTCTTTCCTGTGGACCACTTGCCAAATCACCAACAGTGGTTGTGGGAGCAGGAGCCAGCAGCAACAGAGGAAGCAACAGGGGGAGCAGCAGCCACACCCCTCTCATGGGTGCTCTGCTCTCTTTATACCCTCTCTAGAGCCCCCAGAATTGAACTATGTTCAGCTGGCAGAATCATTCATGCCCCTGCCAAAGCTCACACAAGGCAAACAGTCTGCTGTTGTGGACGATCTGAAGCCCATATCATACTCCTGGGATTAAAAGAAAAGCATTTATGTATCATAACTGGGTTTTGAAAAACACCAAAATTCTCACTACAAACTAGTTCTGTGTCTTTCAGGGCACCATGGAATGTTCTTAGCTTGCTCCTGTCTTTGTTCCCAGCATTTCTTCATGCCCTCTTCTACTTACCTTGTTAGGTCCCACTATGTCCTTATAGCAAGAAGACAGTATTACTGAACATAAAACCCTAAAGACAAGTAAAAACAGAAACAAGAATTTTATTTACTATCTCTGTAGAAGTTATTATAATATATAAATATATTTTTATATATTAAGTATATAATATAATACAAAAGTAGCTATTTGCATGAAGAGAATAAATCTTCTTGCATGTCCTATTAAACAGTAGGTATATGAGAAGGGAGGTATTGGTGCTTTTCAAATAATTAGGGAAATGCCTCATTTGCCTACATAGGTGGATGAGGACTTAAGCTGGCAAAGATTGTCTAGAAGCCATGGCCCATTCTCTCACACACTAACACCTCCCAATTTCTTCAATTAATGCCTCAATATTCTTTAGATCATTAACTCTCATCCTCATTTTTAATACCACGCTTCCCTTCACCTCATACACTAATGTGTTTCCATGTCTTATTGAACATTTACACTGTGCTAGGCTCTGCTTGAATTTAAAAAAAAAAAGAAGAAGAAGAAGAAGAAGAAAGAAAGAAAAAGTAGTTGCTATTTCCTAGTTCTTTCTTCTGGAAATGTTTCTCAATTGCAGACTTGCTTCCCTGTGGTCACCTGTGGTCCAGGCCAGATGACCTGAATCAGGATTATCCTCTTGTTCATCTGGCCACCTACCCCCATGCCCTATTTCCTTTTTGCATAGTCATTGCAGTGCCATTTAGATGCAGTGGTGGACTCTTTACAATCTCTTGATTGAAAAGTCTCATTTCTGCCCCCCCCCCTTTTTTTAAACAAAGGTTCAGAACTGAGAGTTTCTACAAAGTTCTCCATCAACTTCTTATGGTCTTGTCTCTTTAGTCTCACACTCTCTATAGACACTAAACACAATTAAGTACTGTGTATTTGGGGAGAAATAGTTCCTTCCTAAACCTCAGCTAGGTCCACATGCCTCGTGAGGTGAAGGGGTCAAGAGACTAGAGCACACAGTTTCCCTTCATTCCCTGGGGAAAGACATCTGACTGCAGAAAGCACATGTTCCTATCTGCAATCCCTTGCTAGAGCTGCTTTTGACAAAGTGGTTCCATTTGTGTAATTATGGAATTCATTTAACATATCTGAGCTAAGTTCTTCAGTTTTTTTCTTTCATCAATAACAAATTATTTTGCTAAGTAGGATCATAAGTAAGCTTTGAGTATTTTTTTCACTTAGTATAATTCCTGCGGCACACATCATATATGAAGTAATGCCCCCTCCATGAAGGGTAGCTGCACCTTTATCCCTTAAGCTATATAAATACAGTGAATATAGCCAAAGAGGATTTGCTGATGTTATTAAGTTAAAGGTCTTCTGACAGAAGATTATATTGGGCTATCCAGGTCAACCAAAATAATCACGAGGGTTTTTATAAGACAGAGATAAGAGGACCAGACAGAAGGAGGGTGTGTGATCATGGAAGCAAGAGCTTGGAGTGATATCTTGAGCCAATGAATTTTGGCAGTTTCTAGAATCTGTAAAAGAAAATAGAATGAACTCTTTCCTAAGCCACCGGAAGAAAGATGACCTCACTAACATCTTGACTGTATACTTACATTCTCTAGAACCATAAGAAAATACTTGTGTTGTTTAAAGTCGTGGTACTGGCATAATTTATCATAGAAGCAATCACCAGATGAAGTCAGTGTGTGCATGTGCATAGTTTGTTCCTTTCAGCCACCACGTAATATTCCCCAATACAGTGTTAGTATTTGTTTTAATCATTTACCTATTGAAGGGCACTGTGTTACTTCCAGGCTTGGGCTATTATGAATAAACCCTCTGCATCCATTTGGACACAATATCTTAGTGGGCACACATTTTACTTTTGTGGAAAGAAGCATATGAACTGCAACATGTGTTCTCTGCCCCATCAAATAAATAATGTAATTTAAAAAATTAAAAGTAGAGAAAATATGGTATCATTTTACCAGTTAATCATGTGCTAACCATATGACCCAGCTGTTGCATCCTATTTTCCAGTAAATGGCTTGAGATTTAAAATAATATAGCTTTTTATATTCGTTCCCCTCCACAAACTCCAGTAAGATCTTCCCCCAGTTTTCCATATATCCAACTTAATGTTCTCTCTCTTTATGTAAAACACATATGCATCCATATATATGTATGTATGTATGCATGTATATATGTCAGCCAATGCATGAGCACGGGGTCTGCCCTGGAGTGGGGCTGATAAACACAGTATCACTCCATTGAAAAAAAACTGACTTTCCCTCTTCTAGTAACTATCAGTTGTAAATAGCTTTGTTGAGTGGTAGTTCATATCTTCTTTCTCTCCCCAGAGCTGGGATTTTTGTGCATAGTATCTCTGCGAGTTTATAAGCTCATCTTCCTTGTTGTGTCTGGAAAACACTTTTCCTTCAGGATATCTACCACCTCTGGGTCTTACAGTCTATCTGCTCTCCCTCCCATATAGATCCTTGAGCCTTGCGGGGGGAAGGGTGCAATAAACACATCCTATTTAAGGCTGAGAAGGTCAAAGTCTTTGGTTCTCTGCATGTTGACCAGTTGTGAGTTTCTGTGCTAACTACTGTGTTCTGAAAGAAGAGCTTGAGTTGATGGAGGTTGAGAAATGCACTTATCTATGGCTTCAATAATATGCTATTAGAAGTAGTTTTATTTTTAACATTCATTTAGGAGAAAAAGCATTTCCCGTGACCTACCTATCCTCAGGTTTATGGTGTCATTGACAGAGTCAGAGCCTTCCATGGAGTGAACCTTAAATCCAGTTTCTTTAAAGTTATTGTTTATTCCCATAACATCCATGGCACTCTTGTACCAGTTGGCTTATCTCGCCTTTAGATTGCTAGCGTCATAGGTAGGTGAAATTGGTGACTACTCTTTCTACTAGCATGCACAACACATTCTAGCACTACAAATTGTAGTGAATAGAGATGGAGCTTCCAATTGAACATAAGCTTGATTTCTGTATGTCCATTGGCATAAATATGTGGTGTCTTCAGCAATGTGGTCTTATAATCAGGTTTTGGTGAGTAACTAAGACAATTAGCAATAGCCTATGATGTTTGGGAGGTTACTGGGACTCCACAGGCTAACAATTCAGAAAAGATGTAGACAATTCTTCATACAGGGATATTTATTTAGTAGCATATGGTGTCTAGTTAGGGCATTGCATTCTCTAATATATGTTTACTATATTTAAACTCCTTTCATTTTAGGATCTTCTATAG
Organism: Acomys minous; assembly: GCF_964271855.1. Lineage (NCBI taxonomy): Eukaryota > Metazoa > Chordata > Mammalia > Rodentia > Muridae > Acomys > Acomys minous. The sequence goes on along the minus strand of NC_140486.1, from coordinate 98,325,879 downwards.
TAGTAGGCTTTCACAGGATTTTTGCAAAAGGCTTTTAGTGTGAACTTTTATTTGAAGACAAAATCTCACTCTGACGTTCAGATTGTCCTTGAACTGAAGGCTATTCACCTTCCTCAGCCTCCCAATGTGCTTTAGTTGCAGGCATAAGGCTCCATGTTTGATAGTTTAAGAATTTATTCTAAAATTTACTAGTTTAAAATGATGAAAAGATTTATCATCTGTCAGTTACGAATTCAGAGGTAGCAGAGACCTTTCTGCCTTGATGTCCCGTATGGATTTGCAGGTGGGAAATTGACATGGCATGTGGAAACACTGGCTTCCAGACATGGCTCTCTTGTGGCTGTTAGCTTGGTGATTTCTATTGAAAGTGTGCCTCAGTTTCTCAAGTGTGCCTTGAATATCTTCACAGATGCCAACTAGCTTCCTCCAGAGTGACTGATCCAAGGAGAAAAAGCAAAGAAAAATCTTGTTTCTTTTATGACTATGCTTCAAAAGCCACCCATAGTATTCTCTTTGGTACCATCCTTGGTAATATGTGTATCTACAGTTTAGTATAGGAGGGGACTGCAGACAATATGAAACCTAGAAGGTGGCTAGAATCTGAGCACCACACTGATCATTTTATTGTACGAATTATTTTATTTATATCAAATCAACCCCAAAGGAAAAACTTCATTCGGAGGTTCTGCTCTCATCTTTTTGGTTGTCTACATCAGTAGTCTGTGACAGCTCTGTGTGTGTGTGTGTGTGTGTATACATGCACGTGTGTGTGTGTGTGTGTGTGTGTGTGTGTGTGTGTGTGCCTCCTAAGAGAAAAAACAGTGTACATATGATTAAAAACACAAGTGGAGATCACAGCAACCATCAAGATCTTATTTAACACATCATCCAGGCAGAGACATTTTTGTCAGAGTCCTTGGAAGAGGAGCAGAAGCTACTGTAACTGTACAAAGGAAGTGACTTACCTTTCACATCTGATTTCTGATTCATATATTCCAAGTGCATCCTTCAAGAATGTGTCTATTTGAAAGAAGGTTGCTCAGTCCTTGAAATATGGCATGCTTGAGGAAGTTTCTGTCAAACTGCACTGTCTACTGCCATAAAATAAATCACCTTCCTTTATGGGAAAGATTGATGTCGGTTTGGTTTAATGTGTCACTTTTTTTTTTTATTTCATAGTCATTTTGTGTCATTTTTTTAATGCCTGGCACTAGAATGAAACAAACACAACAAAAACCTAAAAGAAGCACCGGGACATTTTTGCTATGAGAAAATTCATAACACATTCTACTACCTATACAGAAGATGAAAATAGTGTAGAATTGATGGAATTAAGCTTTTGAGATCTTAATATATTCCATTTCAATTATCCAGAAGAGCAAATTGAATTTGTTTTCGTTAATAGCACTGAAGTGTGCATGCCGCTCTTTTACACACGAGTTCACTTCATGCCTGTGTTTTCCTCAGGGAACAAGTCAAGTTCTATGATAAAGCACAATGAAAATAATTTATATGTAGAATAAAACACCCAGTAATTGAGCCTGGAAGTTTTCCAATCACATCTCCCATATTTGGGTAAGAGGCCTGTCTAACTCAAACCTCCAAGTGGAGTATCAGAAGGGGATGGGAACTCTTTATTAGCAACTGAGGTCACACAGTAACTTTGAAAATCAGTTCTCCAAGTCTGAAGGCCAGTGTAGAATAAATGATGGAGGCTGGACTTCCAGGCATGCGCTCAGACTCACAGGAAAGGAAAGAATGCTCTCCTTCCTCTGTGGTACAGGACAACTGGCAAGAAGAGTATGGGAAGAGTTCCTAATACACTGCCTTCTAGGTGCTGAGACGTCACTTGTCTCCTTGTGGAGAAGTTGGGGCCTAGAGGTCAGCATGAGCCCCAAGTTTCTGTCTAGTCTGGTACAAGAAAGAAGCGGGGTAAGCTACTGAGATTTTTTTTTTTTTTTGCTTCCATCTTTGTTCCTTTGCAAAATGTAATGCTGCGTCAAGTATGAGTTTGGAATGGCTTCTTCCGTGAAGAATTCACTGTATGTCACCCATTTTCATTATCTTCAGGCAGATAGGAAGGGGGAGAGTACAGAGACAAATCATCAACGCTAATAAAGTGGAAAGACAAAACAACAGATTTGGTGTATCAGTTTGTGCATAGCACATGAGCGAAGTGGAAGCTCAGCAAATCCCTTTAGCTGTTTCCTGCAGTTCCGGCATTCTAGTCTATTTTTTTAAAATTATTTATTTTATAATACAGTTATTTTACTACACATGTATAAAACAAACTACATACAGCAGCGAGAACCATGTGACAATCATGAGAATAATGAGTTCTATACATGTTACATTCATAGTGACTTGGCCATCTGCATTCGTCCCGTTTGAAGTAAGTGTCTTTCCTGTCTTGTTGGGTCTAAATTTCCAAATGAGATTCAATATTTATCCTATCTCAACTCTAATAACTTAACTTCTTTATCTTGATCTAAAACGATCTTATCCCCTAGCCACCTAAACTTGGTTGTAAAACTATACTATCTTGTCTTCAATGCCCCTCAGAGACTTGAGAAGGAATAAAACTTAAATTCTTGAGTGAACCAGCAGTGCAGGTTAGCAGCTTCCAAAATGTACGAATGGACTTAAGATGGGTTACTGCCTGATGGGTCACCCAATACACTATATAACGTTGGAGCCTCATCTTCAGCTTTCTGGCCTAATATTTCTGCCAAGCTTGTTCACAGGGCAGAAGCTATTGAGGACTTTGAAGAGAGTACTGTCATCTGCTCTTCCACAGATAAAACATCCCTTGTAAGTACTACATCCAACAAAGAAATCTGAGCTTTCTTTTTCTAAGAGGAGAATGTTTCCATTCTATTCTATTTCATTGGAAAAAAATACATAAATATGTACCACTTAAAAGGTACTAGAAGCAATTAAAAAGTATTCATTCTCAGGTAATTTATATTGATTTCTCTGTTATGTTCCTTTTAGTTTTATCTTAATGATTGTTTATTTTAATGACTTATGTCTTTATCAGGATAAATGAAGGCCAGCCAGTGAATGTAAATACACCTACAAATGCCAGTGACAACCCAGATTTGATGCCTTCTTCCCACAGCCCATGCAGGAAATCAGGCAGAGCCTAACTATGTTTCCAGAATGCTCATGTGGGTTTCAATATTGGATCAAGGGAGAATAAACCTCAAGTTATCAAAGCTCCACCAAAAGAGAAATTTCAATATTAAGATTTTTTTTCTTTACATTTTATTCATGGTGTGTGCGTGTGTGTGTGTGTGTATGTGTGTGTGTGTGTGTGTGTGTGTGTGTGTGTCTGTGTGTCTGTGTGTCTGTGTGTCTGTGTGCCTGTGTACCTGTGTCCACAGAGGCCAGAAGAAAATGTCAGATCCCCTGGAACTGGAGTGACAGGCAGTTGTAAAAGTTTGTGCTATGAAAGGAAATACTGAGAAAGAAGATGAGATCTTAGGAGATGAGAAGTGGAAAGAGGAGTACACGTAACATAAAACTAGGTGGAAGGCAGTCCAGGGGAAGCAAGCTCGACAAAGAAGAGCTATTTAGGTATGCAAATGTATGCATGATGAGCCATTACTTCATAGACTAACAAAGCCTAGTTTTTAAAAAGTTAACTGTAGGGTGCGGAGGTGCCTCAGTGGCTAATGTGTTTCCCTCACAATCATGGAGACCTGAGTTAAGATCACCTGGAACCTGGACAGTGCCAGGTGCGGTGGAGCACATGGGCGACAGCAACACTGGGAGTAAAGGAGGAGTCAGAGGATCCTGGGCTCTGATGGCCAGCCAGGCTAACCGCCATAGTGTGCAACAGATTCAGTGGAGGGAGGGGAAAGTGGTCACAGACATGTGACTTCAGCCCTGGAAGGTAGAGATGAGATCCCCAAATTAAGGTGTTTAGCAAGACTTGCCGTATCTGACAGCTCTGGGTTTGATTGAAAGTTCCTGTGTTGGGGCCTAAAGAAGTGGGTCAGTGTTTGTAGATGACATGATGTCAAGTCCTGGCATTCACATGGCCTGAGACTGTCTGTAACTCCAGTCTCATGGGACTCAACACCCTCTTCTTGCCTCTGTGGTTACCAGGCATGCAAGTGGTTACAAAGACTTACAGAGATAGAGCACCAATACACATAAAAATTTAAAAAGCATTTTAAGAAGGCCATGCTTCAATGGAAATAGCAGAACAGCAAAACAGGATTGACCTGGGGCCTTTACACATACATGCAAACACAAATAGAGTCATGTATGACATATATACACAGATATATGGACAAAGATTTTAAAAATCTAAAGAACTATTGAAGACCCTTTGTGTTGACTTCTGTTGTGTACATACCCATGTACATGCTCAAACACACACACACACACACACACACACACACACACACACACACACACACTCAAGTTAATTTGTGGCCATACTTTCAAGAGTTTGGGACATATAATTAAACTTCATTCAAGGAAAAGGAAAATGATAATACTAGGAGCCCATCACTCATGGCTGTCACAGCTGCAGACAGATCTAACATCCACATTTCCTGAGAAATTGCCTCAGCTTGTTTTCAGTTGGCCTTTTTACAATTTGAACTTTTGCTGAGAGAGTAAGAAACTGTCAGGCACTCACTTGAATCTATTTAACACATAATCAGACATCCTCTCTTTTTCTTACTTTGCCCCACTTCTTGCACATTTCTCACATTTTTTTCTAGTAAGAATATATGTAAATGCTGAGTTGTTTGTCAAGTTATGGGTCAAAATTACAATAGTTTGCCTTTGAGAACCTGACTCAGTGGGAAGGACGCTAACAGGATGAACGGACAAAGGGATCCAGCCTAAAGGAGACCCTGCATTCACACATACTAATTACTGCAAGGAAAGTGATGTCAGAAGGATGGTAGGATATGAGCTTTGCAGCATTGCTGCCCTCAAAAGTTCAAGTAGCAAGTTCCCAGTCGGAAGAAATGGAACTTGAATTAAGAAGTGCAATCACTTGCTCATGGCTTGTCGGACCCAAGCAAGGGCAGAAAATGGCGAGAAGCAGAGCTGGAGAGCTACATCTGGTATGCGTTCCAAGAGAGCTCCTCTTTCTGTCCTCTTCAGGAATTGATTCTGATGAAGAAAATGGAGTAAGCCAGAGTAAGTAAGCTGTTATGAGAGCTGCATGCAGGGTCCCATGCATTCCATAATCCCAGCTACTGAGAAAGCTGAGGCAGGAGGATTGCATCAGCACAGTAGTCCAAGGCTAGCCTACAGAACACAGTGATATGCCGCCTACTGTATAATAAAAAGTACTTTGAAATGACATAATCATTATTGTCATCTCAAATGGAAGCAAAGGATGCGTTTGCTCAAAATAACTTAAGTCTCAGTCATGGAGTGATTGGCACAATGCCTATGAGCAGCTGTGCTCTCTTAGGCTAGTTACCTTCCAAGCCCTGTGAGTATGAATGGGTAGAGAGATCTTTGCACTGGGCACACGAAGTCTCACAACCTAGCCTTTCCTTTTGCCATAAAGTAGCCAGTAGTGCTATAATTCTAGCCAACCCAGGTCATCTTCATCAAAATACCCTCATAACTAAGAAGGATATTTTTACAGTTTTCTTATTTAAAGCACAAGGTTATGACACAATGCAAATTACCATAAATGATCAAGGTATGTTTGATCCCCGCGATAAACAATTCATAGGACATGTCATCAATATTCAAAGTAATAAAAACCTGGCATTTAGTTTGGGCTTTCAGTACTGATAAAATATTCTATTAGATTTTTATAATCCCATCAAGACTGGAATCATTTCCTGAATGAATAAAAATGTAATGTAATATTTGAAAAAAAATCAAGCTTCTCAAATATTAAATTGATAGGCACTGAACAAAATTTTAAGAATCTCTTTTGAACACATGCATCTATCATTTATTGAAAAGATTGTGTCATTGCCAGTTGCTTAGGCCTCACTTAAGAGCTTTTCAAAATAATTAAGAAAAATCACTTTTAATTCCAGAGTATGTCATTTTGTAAACCATTGTAATTTTCTATTAATTATAAGTGTTGACCTCTTGGCCAATCAGAATATTTTCTAGGAGCTTAATTATTCCTCAGGAATTCCAATTATTCTATCAATAATTAAATTAAATACCAATACTAAGAAATTCTATGTGTCATTTAATGAAGTCATGTAAATCTGAAAATGAAATGACTTTCACTTGTTCTTTTTGAATTTTTAGTCTTATAACTGCTCAATGACATACTGAGAGCTATGAAAATCTTGGGACCCCCAAATTAAGAAGCCTGTATTCATCTTCAATAATCCCGTCATCCCTTGGCAGACAGAATCCTCATATTTCCTGCAAAATCCAATGAGAAGGCCCAGCCCTTCTGTTTCAACAAAGCAGTTTATTCAGCAACTGCTAACAAGTATCTAGTATACACCAAACACTATCCCTTCCTATACTATCAAGGGAAGGTAAAATACACAATATCACACTATAGGGATTGGTAATCTTACCTCTTTCAAGGCCGAATTTACATGCAGTAAAATATCCAGATATTAAATGTGCAAGTATGTGGCCACTGGCAAGTACATTCATTTGTGTGACTGTTACACAGTAAGATGTATGGACAATGCATCTCTTTGCTTCCCGACATAGTCCCTAAAGCCCTTATGGTACTCTGAATAGTTTAGGCAATAGAAGCATCTTATACAGAAATGCTGTTTTTTTTTTTTTTAGCTTTCTTAGGTGACAGAGCCTAAAGTTCCTTTAAGTTTCAGAGGTGACTCTTACTTGGTTCTCTAGTAAGCATCAGGACAGTCACAAAAAAAACCAAGCTATGAACAAAGGGTTGGAACTTTCAACCCCACCTCTACTTTAACAAAATCCCTAAATTAAAGGGTTCAGAGAGCCCTGGATTGTGGAACGTATCGATATGACTGCAGGGTGACAGATGCACCTATGTTCTGGGTTGTCCTAAACCTTGACCATGTAATACTTCAGCATGCATGCAAAGCCTTGGTGGAGTCCTTTATAATTAGCCAACCACTGACTTTGACTTCTCTAGTTCTCAGAGCCATTACAGCAAATTATTGAATATGAAGAGGTGGTTCAAGGGAGCAATGAGCTGTGAATAGGTTGGATAGAAGTGTGTGCATTTAAAGTGTGGAACAGTCTCATGGGGCTTAGACATTTGCCTGTGGGATCTGAACAGACTCTGAGTTCTGCTGGAATTGAACTGAATAATTGGACACCCAGATGGATGGTTGCTATGTGAGAAATATTCCATATTTATTATCGGAAGTATGAGGAATGGATCTCACTCAGTAACCAGCAACTCACTGAAGACGTGAAGTATGTCATGAAGCCACTAAGATTTTCCCATCAATCCCCACGCTTCATAGATAACTACTCCCTAGACTTCTACCAATATGGATTGTTTTGACCTATTTTTAGAAATTCATAGGGGCAGACTCTTAAAACTACATTCTTCTGTGTCTAACAATATTTTATTTTCATATGGTATAAAGATGTCATGATTTAATGTTTCTTGGTGTTACTATAGTTTATTATTTTTATTACTAAAACACTACTCCACTATTGTCACTATTTCTTTTATGTTTTAGAAATTTTCAGTAATTTCTTGTTATGACTACATAAAGAAAGTTAGTTTTTCAAGACAGGGTTTCACTATATAGCTTTAGCTGTACTGGAATTCACTATGTAGATCAGGCTGGACTTGAACTCACAGAGATCTATCTGCCTCTGCCTTCCAAGTGCCAGGATTAAAAGTGTGAGTCACTTTAACCAGCCCATGAGTGTATTTAATAAAATGAGAATCATATTATATATGTATATATATAACTTTTATGAATATTTATCTTTACTTCATTTAGGTAAATAGTAGGGGAAAGATGCCTGGTTTTTGTGGTAAAAGTATGCTTGACTTTAAAAGATATTTTCAGTGCTTCTACAAAATGGTTGCATCATCTTAAACTTCATCCAGGAATATTGATCCATCCAGGTACATCTTGTCTTCATCAACATTTGTCATTATCATGAAGTGTCTCATTTCTCTTGATATAAATTCTTGCTAGACATTTTTGCATCTTATTTTATTTTTATATTTTATTTTGTGAAGTTTCTATTCAAATGAATTTTAAGAGTTTAAACAAATATGTTGAATATAAGACCTTGATCATATAATGGATACAGATGGAGATTTGTATAAAGTATTTCTTTCAGTTTTGTTTTGTCCTTCATATCATCTTAATATTGTTTAGGAGAATAGTTATTTTATTTTTGGTGAGAATTTGCTCATAACTTTTATGGCTGCTGATTTTTTTGGAACTTGCCCTATAATATCATGAAGATATTTCACATTTTTTAGAAACATTACAACATAATTTTTCTATAGTACTTAGAATTAATCTTGTATGTAATATGAAGAGGAAATAAATATATTTCTCTTTCATTTATTGGTTGATACTGTACTATTAATTGCTAGAAACTATGTCTCCTTTTCAATAAAAATACTTAGTGACTAGTGTCTAGTCTATGAGTCTATTTGATTAAAACAAGTCTTTTCATTCTCAACAATATTATTTCAATCCAGAAACCTATTGGTTGGGGCAGATATTAACCACCTTCCAAATGTTGGAAATTTCCCATCACTGTTAAGCTCTCAGTACTGAAACAAACATTCTTCCCTTGCACTTTGAAGAGTCTCAGCATGGGTAAACACAATTCGGCCCTTGGCCAAGAATGTGCTGGAAGACCCATGCCCACTGAGTCAGGGCTTGTTCTCGCTAACTGTCTTCTCTCTTTCTGATGCCATGCTTTACCACCCTTTTGATCACCTCCAGTGCCACTTGCTGTGGTCCTACCTTCTCATCTTTGTGTCCTCCTCTGACTGTATAATTTGGGGTGCAGTGTATTTCCAGGGTAAAGTCAGGATAAAAGAACATGTTACTAACTGTGTGCATCTCTCTCTTTCTCCTTCCCTCCCTCCCTCTCCTCTGTGTGTGTGTGTGTGGTGTGTTTCCTTGCCTAACACAGTCTATGTTGAGCTGCATGTGTCTAGATTTTGATTGCAGTTGAGAGGGTACTAATTGAGTATCATTCACAATCAATCTGCAATCTGCAGCTTTAAAGCATCCTATAGCAGCAGAGGATGTTGTTCTCCATTGGTAGTAGGCTGCCTACCATGCATGAATCTGTATTTTTCAATCCCTAGTACCACCTACACTGGACATGATCATGCACTCCTGCAATCCCAGTACTCAAGAGATAGGGCAGGTGGATCAGGAGTCCAAGGTCTTCTTTCATTCCACACAGACTTTGAGTCCTGTCTGGGCTAGGAGCCCTGTCGCTAAATAAATAAATAATAACTAGACAAATAATTTATGTGTAACTTTTGAATTTTGAAAAGAAATATTGTACCACTGTACACGTTTGTCTGTGTGTTTTAAGAGATAAACTATTGCTGAGAAATTCAAAGCAGGCCTCCTACAATAACTCACTGTAAGCTTAGAGTGGGAAGTTGAAGTAAAGTACCGAGGTAGTTAAAGGGAGTGAAGGTGATTTTAAGTGCTCCATTTTTAAATTATGAAGCATGAGGGTATGATAAGACGCTCTTGCCAAGGCCTTGGTGAGCACGGCTCACGCATGTGTGAAAGCACCATTATATCTCTTCCCCCTAGGAGCCTATCATGGTGCCTCGTGATTCAATGAGAAGGACAGACCTTGAAGGCCAAAGACTGCTAGCAACTTGAATTCACATATGATTCTATGTTAGATTGGTCTTGGCTCTAAAACATGGCAGAGTCAAACTTACCATTTGGAATTTAATTTCCTGTTGTAATTTTTTTTTTTCAGAATTCAAATTCCTAATTTTAGATTAGGATTAGCCAAGTGACTTCACTGTCTCCTTTCAGTTATACTTTTAAATTAGCATACAAAGTGACTGATTTTATTATAGCATTGTCATAAATATACGTCATTAAGCTTTGTTCTCATTTCCCTCCCTCTTCCACCTCTCTACCCCACACTTCCTGGTACTCCCTGTCCCTTCCACTCCTGATTGGATACCATTCTTGCTCTCTACTTTCACGTCATTCATATCCTATTACCTGCTCCCCTCGGGGTTTTTCCTTCTTTCTCATGGTCTCTTTCTACTTTCATCACACACACACACACACACACACACACACACGCATGCACGCACGCACGCACGCACGCACGCACACGCATGTATGTACTTTTGGACTCCATTTCAGAGAAACAATACATGGGCATGTGCTATTGTGGTGAATCCCTGACTGACTCGGGTTTATTATGCTGAACATAATGACCCCTAGCCCCAATTCCCTTTGTTTTCCTGAAAATGCTATGCTTTTATTTTTCTTTATGACAAAGTAAAATTCTGTTATGTACACATACCACATATTCTTTATACACTCATCTTCTGTTGGACAAGTTGGCTGAGTCTATTTTTTGGCTGTTGGCAAACAATGCAGCAATAAACATGGGTGTGAACGCAGCTCTGTGGTGTGTTGAGCCTCAGGGTGTATTGCCGGGGAGTGGCATTGGAAGTTCCACTTTCAAGTATTTTTGAGTGTCCGGAATGATTTCCATAGTGGCTGCACTAGTTCAGATTCCAACAGGGAATATACAAAGGTCCTTCTTTGCACATATCCTCACCAGTACCTGCTGTCATTTGTTTTCTTGTTTTATGCATGGAATCTCAAAGCAGTTTTAATTGCATATTCCTGAGGGCTAACACTATTGAACACTTTTTTCAGCATTTATTGACCATTAGTATTTATCCTATTGAGAATGGTATTCAATTTATTAGCCTACTTATCAACTGAATAATTTGAGAGTCATCTGGTGGTCACTCTTCTCAGTTCTTTATATATTCTAGGCACTAATCCCCTGTCTGATGCATAGCTGGCCCATCTTCTGGGCCAGTGGTTCACAACTTTCCTAATGCTGTGACCCTTTAACACAGTTCCTCATGTTGTATGTTGTGGTGATTCTCAACCATAAAATTATTTTTGTTTCTACTTCATGACTATAATTTGCTATTGTTATGAATCATGATGTAAATACCTGTGTTCTCCAATGGTCTTAGGTGATCTATATGAAAAGGCCATTAAACTCCCCCCCCCCCAAAGTGGTTGAGAACCACTGCAGCATTTCTTGTGGGGAAGCTTTGTGGCTTTATGCAGTCCCCTTGTCAGTCTTGGCAGTTATGTCCTGTGCCACTTGAATGTCTCCTTAGAAAGTTTATTCCTTTTGAATCATCTTATCTCTTTTCCTTAATAGCTTCAAGGTTATACTAGGATTTTAATTCATCTTATGTGTTTTTTGTTCACTAAGAGACACCGACTTAGTTTCATCCTCAGATGTGTGGAAACTGAGGGTTGAGAGTTCTGTGGCTAGAGCTGTACAGGTGTACGTATGGGTTTTCTACTGCTTATAGTACATCTACCTATTTTTAGTGCCATATCATACAGTGTGCACTCTTTTGCCTATACAGCCTAAGTGGAAATTGAGTTTAGTGCTACACCCAGCATTGTTCTTTTATGTTTCGAATTGCAGTGTTTTTTTTTTTTTGAGGACTTCTGTGCTACCATGTGAATTTTATACTATTTTAAATAGTTCTGTGAGTAATATCTTTAGAATTTTGATTATGTAGGATCATCTCAGCAGCACATAAAGATGCTTTAGCTTCCTATTTTCTATTTGTATTTCTTTCATTTCTTTTTTTCTTGTCTTATTGCTCTAGCCAAGATTTCAAGTATTATATTTAATAAAAGCAGTGAGAGTTCCTCTTCTCTGTCCCACTTTCAGAGGAAAAGCTTCCAGTCTTCCCTCATTTACCCTATGTTGGCTACATGTTTATCACATGTAACTTTTATTATGACCAGTTTTATTATGAGCTATGTTGCTTCTGTTTTTAGCTTTTTCTGTGCCTTTATTTTGGTGAATTTTGTTAAAGACCTTTTCTGCATGTGTTGAGATGATAGTGTGATTTCTATTCTTAAGTCTATTTATTTGATCTATGACATTTATTGACTTAGGTGTATTGAGGCAACCTTGCATCGGGCATGGAATTAACTCAGTCCTAGTGGGTGATTTTCTTTTTAAAAAATTATTTATTTATTTATTCACTTTATATCCTGGTCTTAGCCCCAGCCCTCCTTACCTCCCAGCTTGAATCCAATTTTCCCATGTTTTATTGATAAATTTGTGGTCTGTAGTTCAGTGTGTAGGTATGAGTTTTTAATTAGTATAATATTACCTACATAGGATAAAATTTGTAATCTTACTTTCTTTTATGTGTTCTGTAATAATGATGTTAGCACCTCCTTAAAAGTTAGTAAAATTGAGCAGTAGCCTGCCTAGCCCTTTTGTAGGGGAAGATTTTTTTGTTACTTTTTTAGTCTTATTGTGTGTTATGGATTTGTTTACATTCTTCGTTTACTTTTCGTTTAATATAGTGGATCATCTTAGTCCTGGAATTTATCCATTCTTTTTTTTTTCCTTTCTTTTAGTTTTGAGGATATACTTGTACCTTTGTTATTTTCTTAGCTCCTTCTATCCATGTGTTTGTAGGTTGTTCTCTTAATCACATACCAAATTCTCAGCTATTTAGTCATCTGTATTTTTCTTTTTCTTTTGTTGATGTTTGAAAGTAGTAATTTTGTCCACCTTGACCTCTAAATCTTTCTTCTGCTTGGCCAAGCCTATGGGTAATAGATAGGCTTGTGAGCTATGGGTTTGTTTGAGAGTGGGACACCAAGTCACTCTCACCCATGCTACCCAGCTTACTTTCAGGATGAAACTTCTGGGTCGGTCCAGATGTGCCAGCAGTGAGCCCATTTCCTGGAGCTGTGTTTGGCATGGCTCCATTGCCTATGTCTCTGTTCTCTTTCTTGATACTTTTTCACTGTTCTTTCACATCCTGTGTGCACTCCCAAAGCTCTTTCTTTCTCTCTTCCTTAGACACTTCTTAACTAGGTTACATGAAAGAAGTTTCTACGAAGTAGCCTTTCATAAGAGATGCTCTACATTCAATTTCTTCAAGGAACACAAGTCTCTCATATTAATCATCTCTATACAGAAAGAAAATATTTCACTAAAACACATTCATCAGTTAAACGGCACTAATCAGTTACCACATAAAAGAAAATGCAAGATCCAGTTTATCTCAGTGACAAATGAACCGCTTTATAATCTCTGCATTGGAACTATTGCGGCTTTCTCTTACATCTTATAGCTCCCTGTGAATGTGAAGGATTTTTCTAGTGTATACATAGGGTCTATATAGTTTTCCTATGATTAGCAACATAAAAGACTATTACAATCCTTCTGTTATACTCATTTGTCTGCGAAGAACTTAAATTGCATTAGGAATTTTCATTTTCAATTACATTTTCTCCCCTGTGCCTTTCAAACACCAGGAGGGGAAATAGCAACTAGAGAGAGTAATTAGTCAAGAGTCGTCACTATGTGCTCCATTAGCCTGTGTCCTTTGGTGTCTCTCCCATCTCCATGCCTTAGAGGTGAGCCACGAAACTTCTGTATTTACAATATGATGCTCTGCTTTAGGCGTGTATCTACATTAGGTGTTTACAAGTTGGGGCCTAGAGAGATGGCTCCGTGGCTGAGAGCACCGGGTGCTTTTCCAGCAGGCCTAGGTTCAATTGCCAGCACCAACAGGCAGCACACAACTCTTTATAACTCCAGCCCTCTTCTGGCCTCCACAGCACTAGGTATAAAAGTGGTACACAGACATATACACAGTCAAGACACCCATACGCATAAGATAAAAGGTTTTCTCTTAAGTTCTATTTGCTCCATTGTCATACATTTTTATATAGCTAACTCCTCTTCCTCAGAGAATTAAGCTTGTGGTTTCAAAAGACCAAGTGTATTTGGTTCCTTGGTTTTGTTTTTGAACATTGGATGAAATGTCAAAAACTGTCCCTGAGTCAAATGATGCAAACTGGGATTTATCTCCTTAAGTGAGCTCCTGTAGGTATTCACAAAATATTCTGATAAAGCTCATGCAAGATGCAAAGAAATTTAAATTGTTTTAGCACAATTTTCAAATTTGTAAATAAGCCTTTTATTGTGGCATAGTTTTAAATTCCTAGAAAAGTCACAACTGTGATGTGGAGGAGCCTGACTATTAACACTGTATCCGAGGGTACGAGACTGCATCAGTATTTGTGTATCATTATTAACTGCAGTTCATACTTCTTTTATTCTGCTTTAGATTTTTTTCTGATGTCCTTCCTGCATGAACTTTAATGACCGTCCCTAGGCTCTTCACAGCAGTGACAGGTTTTCAGGTTTTTCCTGTTGTAGGCGATGGTGACATTTCTGAGGGGAACTTGTCAGGTGGTCTATGGATCATCAGGTGTGGTTCTCATGACTAGGTTACAATTATAGATCTTTGAGGAAGAAAGGCATAGAACTAACTGTTCACCCACAGGAGATCCTATCAAGCTTAGCTTACTGCTGATAAAGACCACCCATCTGAGGCAGTGGCTGCTAGGACCCCCCAGCTCTCCTCACAGTGCACTCTTTGGAAAGACACTTTGTATACACTGCACTCCAGTCAAGAACTGAAGTTACCTCTCCTTGGGAACAGGGGAGCTATGACAATTATCAGAAAATATGCATGGGAATTTTTTCTATTTCTCCCACTTGTTTACTCAGTCATTTATTTCCTTCAGAATGGACTTATGAATATTCATTTATATTTGGACTGTATTAATCCTGCTGCTAAATAGCTCCAGCTTTGTCTACAGAGAGAGCGTCCAGTTGGCTTCTGTTTTTTTTTCCCCAGCATACCTTTTATTATGCATATTATTGCATTGCTTTTAGTTTTGATTCTTCAGTCGAAATATAATTTTTAAAAGAGCAACATTAGAACAATATTTAGTGAGTGCATATAAGGTATACATACATTATGGAACCCCAATTAGATATCCCATGCAGTATAAAAATACGGATAAAATTCCTAGACAGTAAAGGCTTCTAAAAAATATTAGCTTTGGTGTTTATTTGTTTGTAAAATGCTAAACTTGCACAGAGTAGAAACAATCAACTCCCTAATTAGGGTAAGGCTGGAATCTGGAGCTTTTCCACCGGAATGCTTTCCCAGGCAGTGTCACTAATGTCAGACCCAGTTCATTCAAAAAGCTTTGCTTGCTTGCTAGCTAGTTTTTGTATTTTTATTTTGAGACGGGGCCTCCTGTAGCCTGGGCTGGGATGACTTTGAGCTCCTGCTGTATATACCTCTACCTCCTATGTGCTGGGATGCAGCCATGCACCTCCACAGTGGGCTCCTCAGAACAGTTTGACTTGTTGTCCTTATTTGATCTTTCCTGTGAGTCCTATATATATTGCTCGGATTTTCCCCTAATCTTTTTCTTTTTTCTGTCTTTTTTTCTTTTGCAGTCATAGCTTTCCCTTCCTTGTTGTTGTTTTATGTCCCTTTAGGCTATTTGTTCATCACCAAACAGTAATTTCTTGATAACAACATGACTTTATTTAAGATATTCTTCTTTGTTGCATGAGATAGCCCTTCCTCTGAAAATATGTTTAGAACATCCAATGTCCCTGATTTCATGCATCCCTAAATCTCATCATTTTGGAAGTCCCCAGTGGTACTGAGTGCACAGAGATGACACCACAGAGCCCACTGCAAACTGGGAGTCAGGCACACAGTGAATGATCGAGTCTGGAATTGCCCCAGGTTCCCTGACCATCACCCAGTCACTTCTTCCCTTCTCCATCTTAAGCATAACAAATATTGACATTGGGGATTCACTATACCGGAGGATGTATGTGCTCACTGCTAGGAGAGCATCAAGAGCATCATTTTGTGCTTCATCTTGAAACCCGATTAAAGTCTCAGCAATCTGTGGACATCAGATGCTGAAGGACAGAGAAGAGCAACAGCGATTACTGCAATCAGTGACTAGCTGCATTTCTCTATCCAATTAGTCTGAGTTTAAGGAAATAGAGATAAATGATTCAAAAAAATTAAGCATTTTTCAAGTGCTTTGAGAAATTGAAAAGGATACAAAATATATCCCAAGTATGAAATTAACAGCTTGCCACTGGACAAGCAAGGTTAGTACACCCCAAAAGCTCCATTTATGACACACTATAAAAATTAATGGCTACGTTGTGTGTCACTTCCATCCTGCCTACCGTCATATTTAATTAATCTTGAATAGTTTTCTGCCTACACTTTTGACTCATAATAACAAAGCTATAGCAAGTTAAAAGAGACAAAAATTACTTTCTTTGCTAGAAAACCAATTGGTTTTCAGGTCATTTGTAGTTTTCCATAGTATGGCGATTTCAGATATGGACTATATATAGGTGTGTATGTGTATGTGTGTGTGTGTGTGTGTGTGTGTGTGTGTGTGTGTGTGTGTGTGTGTGTGTGTGTTCTAAACATGTTTTCCAAGTGGCCATTACATCACACTATTTGTAATGGAGGAGAAAGTTTTAGCATCTGAGACAATACAGTCCTTTGGTAGCAGTTCAAATAGCAAACATGTTGTACAGATCCATTAGAGCTTGCTACTTCTGTTACTATAATGGTTCTGTCCGTAAACAATCCAGTCCATGGCTGCTCTGCACCATAGTTCTGCCATCCAGGTTGGCCTCTTTCCCCTTTACTTGTATTTTCAAATCTAATTAGTATAAAATTTTTTGTGACAGCCACCTGCCAATTTTCCATCGAAGAGGAGACATCTCCCTTGTCATCTACTCCCATCTGTAAAAATTTCTGCCATCAGACCAAGTCAGGCTTGATTTCTTAGCACATTTATTGAGTGGGCGCTGTGGCTGACCTACACCTAGAAGGTGTAGACATCGTTGTGTCTCTGTCTCCTCGTGGGAGACTTCCTTGACATCTGTATTTTCATGGTCCAATGTTGGAGCTCTGCTTGTCTTGCCTTCCTTAGACACAGCTATACCTCCAGACACCTCAAGAGTGTGCACACCCAGATACTGCTGGAGTCTCTACCCGGTGAATCAGACTGCCAGACCCTCAAGTGATAAAGCACATCTTGTTTGGAAGATGAATGTTTTTCATATTTGTTATGATATTTTCTGTAAAAGGTATAATAAATCTCAATTTTTGAAAACACAGAAAGTAAGAAGACATAAAGAACTTGCAAATGAACAATGACACCAATTGCACTTATGTCATATAATTTGCTTTCTGCTCATTTTTTTTATCAAATGTGTACAGACAGCATATTCATATTATTAAAAGTTATATATATGTAAAAATTATATATTCCTAATTGTATATTGTCTTTTCTTGACTTAATTAATATTACATCTTAAGCAGTTGTTTGTTAGGATGACTACAGGTGTTCATAGGACTTCAAATATTTAGTAATTCTCTATATAACTCATTTAAAACATGCATATATATTCTATGTTATTGTTTGTGAATATTTTCACATATAGAAATACTGTGATAAATGTATGTGTGTATATATATATATATCTATACCTCTAAGACAGCATTACTATTTTTTATTAATTTATTCAGATTACATCTCAATTCTTTTCCCCTCACTTGTATCCTCCCATTCCTCCCTTCCTCCCACTTTCACACTATTTCCCTCCCCTAGGTCTGAGATTGAGGGGGACCTTCTCCCCCACTATATGGTCATAGGCTATCAAGTCTCATCTTGGTAGAGTGCTTATCCTTTCTCTGAGTACCACCAGGCCTCCCCACCAAAGGGAAGTGGTCAAATATGGGGCACCAGAGTTCATGTCAGAGTCACTTCCCACATTCCACACAACTGTGGAGAATGTATTGTCCATTGGCTAGATCTGAGTAGGGGTTCAATGTTTACTGCATGAATTGTCCTTGATTGGTACAGTAAGTTCAGCAGAACCCCTGGGTCCAGATCTGCCCATCATGATGTTCTTCTTGTAGGGTTCTTGGACCCTCAGGATCCCTCTATTTCCCCATTCTCCCATACTTCTGTCATCTAGAGTCCCAATAGGAGACCCTCACATCTACTCCAATCTCCTGGTAAGTGAAGACTTTCATGGGACATCTCATTTGGGCTAGTGTCTAATTGTAAGTAAGTATATACCATGTGAGTATTTCTGCTTCTGGGTTGATTCACTCATTATGATCATCTCTAGTCCCTTCCATCTATCCACAAATTTCTGGATTTCCTTGTTTTTAATAGCTGAGTAGTATTCCATAGTGTAAATGTACCACAGTTTCTTTATCCATTCTTTGACTGAGGTACATTTAGATTGTTTCCAGGTTCTGACTATTATGAATAAAGCTGCTATGAACATGGTGGAGCATATGTCTTTGTTGTGTGGTGGAGCATCTTCTGAGTATATTCCAAGGAGTGGAAAAGCTGGGTCTTGAGGAAGTCCTATTTTCAGTTTTCTGAGAGAGCACCAGATAGATTTCCAAAGTGGTTGTACAAGTTTGCATTCCCACTAGCAATGAAGGAGTATTCCCCTTTCTCCACATCCTCGCCAGCATGTGGTGTCACTTGAGGTTTTTATCTTAGCCACTCTGATTGGTATAAGATAGAATCTCAGAGTCATTTTGATTTGCATTTCTCTGATTACTAAGGATGTTGAGCATTTCTTTAATAATTTCTCAGTCATTTGATATTCCTCTGTCGAGAATTCTCTCTTTAATTCTGAGCCCCATTTCTTAATTGGATTATTTGTTTTGGTAGTGTTTAATTTCTTGAGTTCTTTATATATTTTGGATATTAGATGTAGGGTTGGTGAAGATCTTTTCCCAGTCTTTAGGCTGTCACTTTGTTCTTTTTACAGTGTCTTCTGCCTTACAGAAGTTTCTCAGCCTCATGAGGTCCTAATTATTAATTGTTGACCATAAGGCCTGGGCTGTTGGTGTTCTGTTTAGGAAGTTGTCTCCTGTGCCAATGTGTTCCAGGCTCTTCCCCATTTTTTCTTTTAACTGATTTAGTATCTCTGGTTTTATGTTGAGGTCTTCAATCCACTTGGACTTGAGTTTTGTGCATGGTAATAAATATGGATCTAATTGCATTTTTCTACATGTAGACATCCAGTTAGACCAGCACCATTTGTTGAAGATGCTATCCTTTTAATTGAATAGATTTGGCTTCTTTGTCAAATCAAGTGACCATATGTGTGTCCCACCATTTCTGGGTCTTTGATTTGATTCCATTGATGAACCAGAAGCTTGCTATTTTAGGATATTATACTGAATATACTTAAGACTCTGGACAAACTTTGTAAATTGCCCTAAGGAAAATAGTACCCACTAAAATGCTTTTCTGTATCACATAAAAATGCTAATGTCCATATATATTTAGTAATATTTAATTTAACATTTATCAGCATAGTTAATTTAAAAGTAAATATTAATATGTTATCAATATATAAATATATTATATATTAAAATATATGTAATATATTTTAAGAATATAAAATATATGTAGTATATTCTATTTAATATTAATTAATTTAATTGAAATATTTGCTAATTGGAATGTAAAATTTAGCTGACATTAAACTGAAAATTTTATGACACTGAAAGTTAGTCGTATATTTGTTAATTTATTATGTATTTGCCTCTGTCAATTATCTACTTAGATTTTAAGGGAAGGGTATTTTTCTGTAGAAATCTTGTCCTTAAGGTCTTTGTATATTAACAATAAAAACATTTATGAATTAAGTTTTCAAAGTCTTTGGTATTTAAATGTTCAGGTGTTCTTTTATTTATGATAATTTCTTATTGTTTTACATTCGTCAAATAAATCTTCTCTAGATAGAATACCTATGTAATTGTATGCAAGATATTTATGATTTAATTAGTTACATGTAAATACAAATTTCTTATATTAGACTTTTGCACATGATCTAATTTTTCATAACATCTGTTAAGTAGTACAATTCTACCAATGTTTGATATTTTTATTATATACATACTGACATTTTAAAAGTAGTTTTACAAAATTTCATGTGTTCATTAATATGCTATATCTATTTTTATATATCAACAATGTAATGTCAAACTTGCATGTACATTTATATTCACTG
This sequence comes from Acomys minous, assembly GCF_964271855.1. Classification (NCBI taxonomy): domain Eukaryota; kingdom Metazoa; phylum Chordata; class Mammalia; order Rodentia; family Muridae; genus Acomys; species Acomys minous. Next base: position 98,305,740 of record NC_140486.1, on the reverse strand, counting down.
AAGCTATAAATATTGAAGTATATATGAAATATATTTATGGTATAGTTGATTGATAAATATGAACTAATTACATATCTACTCTTGTTTATGAATGTGTGTGTCTATTTTTTTTCCACTTAACTTCACTGATCTAATAATCTACCATAGCAACAAGATTGCTTTAATCCTTGCATTTTAAAAACATCTCACAAAATATCTCTACTTTTTTCTCTCTAATTTTAAAGCAACAGTTTACGCTGTTATGTACTATAAACATCCATGAATGAAACTTATTATTTTTTCTGCAATCAGAATGTATATGTCCCAGAAATCCTTAAAATCCTGTCTCTGAGGTGATGGCATTAGTAGGTGGGGTCTTTGATAAGTGACTAAGTCTGAGGTCTGAGCCTTTGTGAAAGTAGCTAATGCCTTTATGAAGGGGGCTCCAGGGAGATCAGTCATACCTGATATATGAGAACTTAGCAGTGAGGGGATACCTTTGAAACAGGAGGGAACCCTCAGCAGTCACACAATCTACTAACATCTTCATCTTGAAATTCCTGGTGTCTGGCAGAGTAAGGAAAAATAATTGGTTATTACTAACTCACATGGTTTCTAGTATTTTATGATTTAAGTCAGGATAGACTTAGCTTATTTCTTCCTTTTTACTTTCTCTCCTATGATCAAAATATTTGTAATTATTTAGAAATCTCATATATTTCATACATTAAAAATATAATTTTTATGATATACACACTTGTTTGAGAATATATCTTCATTCTTTGTTCTTCATATCATATCAAATATTTTTGTTTAGTTTTTATGATTTTCTTTGTATAGATATAGTCTATCTTGGGCTGTTATCATTAACCTTATCTTCGAACTGGATGGCTAAGTCACAAAAGGACTAATTATTTATCTCATAGACATTTGGATGTCTGTACTTTATTATATTGGAATTTCTTTGTAGCTATTTTTATTATGCAAAATTATGAATCTATAGGAAATGTTACATACTAAGCATAGTCAATATCTGTTATGAAGACTTGTATATATGTGTATTTGTTTATGTTTCCATAACTCATTATCTATCCCTTTCAAATGTGCTATGCACACATTATTTAGGATAGATTGGATTATGTTTAAAACCTTACAACTCTATATTCAGCAACCTTGACTTTGAGAATAAGTAAACATAATCATTTGAGCTTTTTATGGGATATTTTCCAGTTGGTCAATGTGATGTTGCTATGACGACTGTGCTTATTTCTTTTCTTGTTGTCTTGATACAATACTCTGACCCAAGCACCTTGTGTGAGAGAGGGTTTATTCTGACACACAGTTCAAGAGTACAGGCCATCAAGACAGGGAAATCAAGACTGCAGGATCTTGAAACAGCTGTTGACATCATATCCACAGTCAGAAAGCAACGTCCACGAACTGCAGCCTAGCTCCTGTTCTCCATTCATATAGCCCAGGATCCCAGTGCCAACCACAATTAATGCAACTAAGACAACCCAACAGGCAGACCCAGAGACCCAGCTCCCAGGAAATTCTAGATTCCATTAAATGAACAACACTCGCCGTCACAAAATGACCACTTATGTACATTAAGTGTGTATTCTACACTAACATTTCGGTTCTGTGTGTATATATTACTTAACATATATACTGAATGCATTTTAATTATGGATACTATATAAGCTTTTGACATTTGAAGAAATCTGATAATGTTGAAAGTCAGTTTTTCTTACCAGTACCATATTTCCTAGCTATCCTAGATAATACTGTTGTCCTTATGTGAACTGTAGTTTCTTCTATTTTTTGTTTTGTCAAACTTGGCTCAAGTGCACCTGTTCTATCGGTCTTTTTAACTACAAACGGGACATCTTTCGTAAACACTTTTCACTGCCAGGCCTGTGGGAAGTGCAAATGTCCCACCTGGCATCTGCTTTGCAATTAATTGCTGATAAAAAAGAGGCACCAGCTTCATGATTATTGTCCCAATAGTTATTTCCTCAGCCAAGAAATGCTTCTTTACTTACCAGTGTGAGAACAGTTGCCCATTGACTGCTCTGCCATTAGGAGAAAAATGAAAGGGCTCACTATTCAACTCCCCCTCTCTGTCTGTCAGGACTGGAAGCAAGAAGCTGACATGTGTTGCATGACTTCTAAACTATGAATCAGGGTTCAAGGGCCAAGAATATAGGAAGACATCTGAAGAGGCTAGAATGCAGCATAAAACTTTATAAAGATGTATTCAAATTCTATAGTCAGTATTCTTATAAAAAGATGGAATACAAATTAGTTTGCTAGTTTTCTTAATGGGTTGATTCAATTTAATAAACCCAAAGAATAATGCATGTTTAACTTTGAGGTCATATTTAACTTTGAAGTTCTTAGAACTGGCAAACACTGAGAAATAAAAAACGAGAGGCTTACTGTGTGGGCTGATCTACAGAGACAATTTTGTACCACATGAGTTCACAGGTAAGAAATAACAACAATAGCAAAAGGCAGGAGTTGAGCTGAGAATACTTTAAAGGAAGAATTAGGTGAGCCCAGGGCACAGTCCCTGGGTTTGTGGTACTAAGTAAATAGAAAAGCACTTGTGTTTATACAAATGCACTTGCCATTCACTTGGGCAAAGTTTATTTCTTTGGCTATACACCAAGTGTCATAACTTTGTTTCTCTTGGTTTAAGATCAATTTAGGGTTTGTATTAAATACATGCTACATCTAAATGTTAGGTTTAATACTACATTGAAAATAGTTTAATACTAGATTTAAAACAATTCAAACTACAAATGTAAGGCCTGCTATTTTGTTATTTCACGTGTACATTTGTTTTGCTTGGTGAACAGTCTCAACTTTGTTTCTTAATCTGCTACTTTTGGGGGGCAGCTTAGACTGCTCAGTTGGCAAAGTGCTGCCTGTCTAAGCAGGAAGACCTTAATTCAATAATCAGAACCCATATAAGCAGGTGGGTGTAGCTGTCTTCAGAGGTGTGACTCCTGGTAGGCCCGCCATGTTCCAGGGAACACCATATAAAGAAGAGGAGTAGTTGGGTGTCCAAGCAAGTGGTAGCTAGGAGTCCAAGCACAAATTGGACACTGTTGGTTTAAAAAAAAGAAAAAAGAGATGGGGGAGATCGTGAGGTTGGGTAAGTAAAAGGTGGCATGGATCTCAGAGAAGATGGGGAGGGGCATGTAGAAATAACTAAAACACATTGAAAACTCAAAATAATTAATAAAAATATTATCTTAAAGGATGTGGGTACAGTGGAACATGCTTATAGTTTTAGCACTAGAGAAAAAGAGACAAGGACAATTGGAGATTGGAAATTGCTGACCCTGTATCAAAAAGTAAGGCAGACGGCTCCCGAGGTTGACCTCTGGCCTCTACATGTGTCGGCACACACACACATGCACACAGAGGAAAGTGCATGTGTGCTAACCCTACACCTGCATACCTATCACACGTACTCTATGTACAGTACCCCATGTACAAATATGCCATTTGTATGGATGTTTCATTCAATTAAGCAACTGCACATTGGCTCCACAGGAGGCTCTTAAAGGCTTTGCCTCCCATTATGAATGGAAAGCCTGTATCAAAACGAAGGGAAGAACTTGTAAATGTTGCAGCACAATCTGTCACACCTCCACAATTTCACAGGTTTCTATTTTGTGTTAGGAAAGCAGTTATGCCACACTGCGAAACTTGACATTCAGGTTACGGGCTGTGAGCATTTTAGAGACAAAAGTTTTAAGTCATCTGTGAAACCGTATGAGGCTTACTCTTTAGTGAAATGCCATTGCTAATTTTAGAATGATGTCTTTCCTTTCAGCATCAGAGCATTGAAGATTATGTACTCCTGTAACCTCGTTCTGGGCTGAATCTGGGAAAATTAACATAATATCTCACAAGCTCATAATGAGGGAAAAGGTTCTTAAAAGGACTTTAAAGTCCTCAAGAAGACAATGCTGCAGAGTATAAATGGCCACATAAGTTAGGGGTTTTTTTTTTTTTTGGTAATATTCATGTTCAAGGAGAATTTAATTGAACTTTAACAGAGGACAAAGTTTGGAGGTATGCAGGGACAGTGGGACTCCGGGACACTACCCTCCTGCTCAGTGCTGATGCACTCTCTAAAATGCAGAGGAAACTAAGACCAACTTGTAATGCTTGTAATTGTTGTTGTGTTCCTTCCCTTACTGCTTTGACAAAATGCCAAACAAAAGCAGCTCGAGGAAGGGTTTATTCTGGCTCCTGGTTTGAGGACACAGTCCACTGTTACAGGTCGTTATGTCCAGGGCAGGGTGAGGCAGCTGGTGGCACTGCATCCTCTATCAAGAAGCAGAGAGCAAGGAATGCCTGTGCTTACTGCTCTTTCTCCACGTGATTCAGTTCAAAATGCCCCCCACGGACCGGTACCAGGCACAGTCAGGGTAGTTTCTCCTGACTCTATTAGCCTATTGGAGAAAGCCCTTCTCAGAGAGGCCTGGAAGCTTGTTTCCAAACCCTGGTCAGTCGTCAATGACCTCCGTGCCTGTCCTGTAGGAGATGTCTGAGGACAACTGGAGACGTCTCACATATCACAAGAGTGACGTACAAGCCTCTACAGCAGGAGTAGCAATGGCAGCACCTGTGCCAAAAATTCAGTCACAAAAGTGACAACAGTGACTCCAATCAGCAAGACTCTCTGATATGGCTCATCTGTTATAGTCAGTACTCTAGGATCATCATGCTAAATAACCACATAACCTTGACTTCAACTGTCATCTCTGACCAGCGTCCCTCACATTGGCTGTAGCCTTTACTCCACTTTCATGTATTTCTACCTTCTTCCTTGTATGCACTGCCCTGTGCATGGAGCTCCTTTGTTGAGCTTCATCCCAACTTAGGAGAAGGAGCGGGAAGGGAAAGAAAGGCTTAGAGCTGCCACAACTAGCACATTTTGCTCAAGTAACCTAAGGCAAAGGCAATCCTCCTGTAAAAAGGGAAATTGATGTTTCCCGCACACTGAGCATGAGAGCAAGCTTCTTTGGAATAGATGCATAGGGACCAAGTCATAAATGAGGCATGGATCCTGACAGGCTACAGCAAGAAGAGTCTGCCTGGTACCATATTTTTCTCTTTCTCTCCTACTGGAAATAGGGTCTTTGGGGCCAGAGAGATGTCTCAGTTGGCCCAATGTTTTTGCTCTGGAAACCTGATGACTGAGTTCCATGCCAGGAAAACAGGTAAAGGTAAAAGCCAGAAATGAATCCTTGAAGTTACTTTGCAAATACTGACCACCACCCCCAACACACATAAACAAGTACATGCAATAGCGCATACAATAATAAAAAATAAAATTAAAAATTCCAGCCAATGTATTAATCATAATATAATATTTGTATTTATTAATTATAATTTATTAACTATACTGTGTCATATGGAGCAGATGTTCCTGAAGTTATACTTGATCACACATTACAGAGTTGCAAACCTAACTTCTGAAAAAGGTCCAAAAGTTTTAGACTGTTTAGATGTTCATATTGCATAGTAAGTGAGAGGGTGTAGAATCAAGGAAGGTGAAGGAAAAGAGGTGAGACTGGACGGGAAGACAGGTGGTGAAGAAAAATCAGAGCGTCCTTGAAGCCGTGAGATGGAACAACGTGTGTGTCATAGTGTGGTGACATCACACTTAAGCTGCATCTCTGGCCTGTCCTAAATACACACTGAAGGCTGCAGTGGCCTGCAGACAAGAGACGGACATGGTTGCCATGTAGCCAGACTGCCAATTCATTTGATCCTCTTAAAATCCCATAGCCTTCATCCTTCTCTAGAGTCTCCATTTGCTAGCTGACACCCTGTGTATGTTCTGCATGCTTTATAGAACCTCTAATTTTCATCTTAAACATCCGCCCTTTTACCTGGTCTTGAACCATGATCCTCCTGTCTCAGCCCCAAGTGGTCATATGACAGATATTCACCACCACACTTGGCTTATAATCTAATTCTTACAACAAATTATTTAGGAAATATTTTATTATAGGATTAACAATTTTAGATCATCCTATTAGATGATTAACTCCTTGAAAGTCATAAGAGATACTCTTACTGTAACTCTGTTAAAACCAGTAGAAAGTTCTAGAAAGGCAAAGGAAGACTGGCACCAAAGAAAGAAGGATTAACCAACTCTTCTAAGTGGAATGTGAGGCAGAATAGAAGAACAACTCTCTACTGCTCCTATGTTTTCATGCTAGTTTTCTGCAGAATATCTTTTCCCTACAAAACAACTCAAAAATGGATTTCTTCAAATGGAAACCAATAAAAGATTCAACTCATCTTCTATGCGACTTTACTTGCGCAAACCTATCAAAAATGATGTCAGAGGAAGAGCCTGGAAAGACAAGTGTTTGGAAGAGGGTAGCCCTTCAAATGTGTTTAAGAAGGTGACAGAAGTAAAAATCCATGTAAGCTTGAAACCTGGAGTCTGAACATGAGGTGAACTTTAAGTTACTTAAAGCAGCCCAAAGTGATCAGAAAGCATTTGTTTGAGTTTACATTTAGACTTCTAGCAGAAAACTAATCTTAAAATAGTTCCAAACATTTGGAGTACTTCTCAACGAGAAGTCTTTGAAGCACGAAGATGAATTGGTTCTAGGGTGATTCCTCTCATGCAGCCCCCCTCAAAGTCAGGGGGGCTGCTGAGTGCCTGCAACTGTTGAATGTTTAGTCTGTGAGCTTGGCCTGGGAAAATGGAAATTTTATTGCAGATGGGCAAGATGGTTTTAGTTGGGGTAAGACTGTCATTCTGCTATACCTAAGAGGCATAATGTCTCTAGCCCTTGAAATATCATTAAAATGCAAGTGTTCTCTACAACTAATTGCATCAGAAGTTTTAGCTCAGTATAAAGGATTTAGAAAGAGTGTTTTCCAGCTACAATCTCACATTAACTGTGTTCATTATGGGTAGGCATATGTTAAACTTCTTAGCAAATATAATTTTACTAGGCAACTTGAAAACTTTATAGACATAACGTACTATGTCCACAGAAAGCTATGGACATATATCTTCAGAGTACTTTTATTTTTATTAAATTGATTTCTTCCTTTGAGAATTTGGTTTTGGCTGAAGGAAAGAAAGAACACAATAAACTCTTAATGGTTACTCCCAAATCAATACTTAAGACGGTTGAAGTACTGTGATATCTCTGTTTCGAGGAGATGAGTCCTAGTAAACAGGCAGGGGTACACATGAGGCATCGTTTTAGCAAGCTACCAATTGGGCCCTGTCCTATCTGTAACCAGACATTCTACTGTTTACGATTGTGATCCATGTGTCAGTTCCAAAGGAGCTGTTCATGTTTAATTGCATTCTGGGACTACATGCATACCCTTCTTGTTTACAAGGTTTCTCTCCCCACCTCCTGGAATTCCTTTACCAGTCTTCCATGTATCCTTTTAATTACCACAGGGTTCAGTGGCGTTCCTTCCTGCCGAGAACATAAAACAATTTAGGTAAATCCCACAATCCTTCACAAGGTCTCACCCCTGGGTAGCTGCATGTTAGACCCTTAGGCTACTTTCATGGAGGGTAAGAGATGCCAAAGAAGACAAGAGGAGGTGACTCTGAAATGTAACTAGGATACACACTGTCCCATGGGCGCATGGCTCTGGGCTCTGAGCATGGACACCAAAGAAAAAAAAAGGGAGAAGTATGCTTCTTCCTATGTGACTTCCATTCATTGCATTTGGGGAAAACATTCTTTATATGTCTGCTTTGATGGCACAACATGAGAACACGGGATAAAGGCCAACTAGGCTGGATCTGTGATTCCAATATCAGCTTTGCTGCACTTGGCCTCTATAGCTTTGTGTAAGTTGCTTCAACTCTCTAAGCTGGTTTTTTCCTCCCTTAACTATAAAATGTCAATGAAAGTCCCTAATACATAAAGTTATCCTTCAATGAAACAGTATAATAATTTTGATTGCATGATTCATAGTTAGAATTCAATACGCGTTAGTAAGAGCTATTGTTATTATTTTCCTACTTAATGATTCCAAAATTAGTTCAGAAACCCGTTTGCACACACAAGTACTTTTGTAACCCTGAGGCTAAGAATACCCTCAATTACCTTTCAAGATGACTAATTTCATTGGCTGATGCCCATAACCCAATGCTATGCCTCCTCCATGCATGTCAATAATTGAATTCCTTCCTGTGCAAAAACGCTGGCCACTGAGTTGCAAAATCTGTTTAATAAGAGAAAAAAAATCAACCAGAATAAAAAGGAAGTGGCCCAGAACTGAGGTTTTTCCCTAAATATTTGGGGTTTCAGTGTGCCATGTCAGCTGAAAGAAGGAGAGAGAGAGAGAGAGAGAGAGAGAGAGAGAGAGAGAGAGAGAGAGAGAGAGAGAGAGAGAGAGAGAAAGAGTTAAATACTTGGTGCCAATAACTGGTATTGAAGAGCTACAACGTCTAAGCCCCTCTCCCACATTCTCTGCATCCTCTGGCTCTATTTCATGATGTCCTGTTTTCTGACACTCAAGGTCTTTTCTTCCATGCCAGGGAAACAGCACTTGTGGACCTCATCAATGACACACTAACAACTCCCTCTTGAGCTCTGATTGGAGTTGATGTCCAGGCGCACCCGGCACTGTTAAACATATGTCTCCTCTTGAATGAAGAGCAGATCCTCTCTTGCTTCACTTCTTGCTTATCTTATCTGTTATTCCCTTTCATTTAACTCTGGTCCTTTTTTGCTTCTTAACTGAAGGATCCGCACACTCTCTCAAGTGATCTACCTAAGCCTTACTCTTTCTTCTTGAGAATTTAATCATACTCAATGGTACAACTTCCATACTTTTCAGAAGGCTCACAAATGTATCTCTCTCTCTCTCTCTCTCTCTCTTTCTCTCTCTCATCTATCTATCTATCTATCTATCTATCTATCTATCTATATGTGTGTGTAGTAGATGATAGATAGAAATGTGCTTTGCTCTTGATTTCTTACTGCACACCAAGGCACTCCATATCAGTGATCAGTAGGTAATTTATAACCACACCCACAACTGTTCTCCCTGCCACCCACACTTTCTCCATGTCCTGACTTTTATCTTCTACTTACATCATCTCCCAAAGAGCAAATTCACAAGGTATTTAATCAAAGTTAAGTAAACCCCCAGATCTTACTATTTCTCTGGGAGATGTTCGTAAACCCCCTAGAGTACCCCATCCATCATCTGAAGAGGAAGCAGCAGCAAGGACTTTCCCCAATGGCTGGTGGCTTGTGTACGACAACTCCATCGCGTATTTATACTGGACAAGAATACTGGAGTTGGCGTCGTGATTTATTGTTTTCTAGTTTCGTGATTTCTGTACCTATATCTTGCATCCAGAAAAGTATAGTGTGTGAATGAGTCTGACCAACTTTATTCTTATTTTTAAGATCTTCACATTTTTAAGTTGGGTCTGACTCTCACTCCTCCTCCCTCCCTCCCACTCGCCCGGTCTTTCTCTGCTGGTTCCATTTGCCATTAAAATATAAAGGCCAGATCAGATGCGAAAAATCCACCAACACTTTAGTCAAAGACACTGCAATCAAGATCACAAGGCCATTCCCATCCCAATGTCCTAGCAGCAACTCCATCCTCTAACTATTTTAAAGATATCCTTCTTTTAAATCTATAAGTTTATTGCATCTGTCCCTTTGTCTAAACACCTCTTCCTCATATTTAAATGTCATCGTCAAGGGAGTTGCCACCCTCCAGGACATGCAGGTGGCCTCCTTTTTTATCAGGAGTGATCATTTCATTTTTGCTGATTTCATTTCATTGATTTTTTTATTTCTCCCGTATCATGCCTTCTTATATCAATTCAGTGGTTCATTCGCCCAGCAAATCCTTTCACAGAGGAGCTACCAGTTCAGGGAGCAGGAATTGCTCAAGTGACACAAAGCTGAGCAATGCTGTGTCCGGTCCACATTCTTGTGCTATCCGAGCTCAGGAAGGCACTCGCCATGTTTGTGTCTGTTTCGTTTTCTACAGTCCAGCTTGCACTGCACACAGGATAGATAGTTATCAAATGCTCATTGATCAAACTAGGCCAGCATTTACAACTCCTGTGGAGTCAATCTCCAGGAAGGAAGGGCCGGGTCAAAGAGTCTTTGCTCAGCAGGCTAGCTGGCCTAATCAAATTCTCTCTGAACATCCAAAGTATAAAGTGGATTTCCTTTTCTCGGGGACTTCTAACCTCCTCCTTTATCCTTTGAAATCTATTTTCATCATGTCCACTGACAAGAAAAAAAAAAGCTGAACACCTACAATCAGGCATTAGGAGTTACTTTGCATCAGACCTGGACATTTCAAGGCGTTCTGATCCAGTCTCCTGGGGAATGCACTAGCGAGGCTTTGAGGCAAGCTGTAAGCTTTCTTGAACTCTCAAGGGTAGGGAACAGACCCTGGTCTTCAGGCCTGGGTGAAGTCAGCTCTGATTTTGAAACCAGGATGCCTGGAGTCTTGTCATAAACTCTGTTAACTCTTTTGAAAGGAGGTAAGAAAGGGAAATTTTGTGGTAGGGACAGTAAGTCAGAGCATGAAGGGGGGAAGAGGAAAGGCAGTGGGTACCTTGAATCCTTGCTCTAACTCAGCCAAGCCCAAGGAGGAAGCAGGCTTAGTGGTATTTGTGTTTCACAGTCGGTAAATCACGTTTCCACTCACTAGGTCAAGACAGTTCTCCATTTCTTTTCATCTCATGTTGCAAAAGGAAATTTAAACATTTGCCATGCAAATGCTATAAGTCAGATGTTTTTTTTTCTTTTTTCTTTTTTTCTTTTTTTTAGAAAAACATAAATAAAAGTTCTAGAGGAGTTATTTTTTAAACATACTAAAGCATCCCACATAGAAATCTTAAATGACTTTGTTCAGTTTCTGAGACTTTTAAAAATATAGCTCCATATAGTATAACAACATAAAACCATGTAACTTTTAAGGGGAAATGAAGAAATGATATTAAAAAATAATGACAGTCTTTTAACTCTCCTCCTCAGTTCTTAAAGACAGAAGAAATTATTTTAACAAATTAAATGTTTTGGTCTACGCTATTCTACGAATTCACTGTGAATTTCTATATAGTAACTATTGATATGGTATAAAAGAAGGTGTTTGTTTAAAATTCATTAATAGCAGAGAAATAACTATGAGACTATGGTCAGCAGAGGAAAAGAAAAAGGTGCTGTACAGGCACACAGCACTCCCTAGGAAAGCAGTTTAGGGAGAAAGTGTTTAAATTCGCCAAATAGAATGGAGTGGGTCTTAATAGTTCAACAAAACTCTTGACTATAAGAAGGGATTAGATTCTTTTGTGATTTTATGTGGTTAATGCCTGCAATTTAAATACGAACGTCAAGCTTAGTAAAATTTAAAATTCTCTGCCATTCTCCCCCCCCCCCCTTGGATGTGTAAGGGTGTGTGGGTGTATGGATATGTATTTATTCACGTGTGTGTGTGTGTGTGTGTGTGTGTGTGTGTGTGTGTCTGTGTGTGTCTGTGTGTGTCTGTGTGACAGGTGCTTGTGGAGGCCAGAGGTGGATGTTGGCTGTCTTTCTCTATCACTCTCTCTCTGTTTTGAGACTGGTTCCTGCCCTGAACGCGTAGTTCATCAACCCAATCCAGCGAGATGAGCTCCGCAGGGAGCTCCCAGACCCACTTGTTTCCTGCCCCCATCCCCCACAGCACTAGTGCTACACATGGACGCTCCCTGCGCCAGCCCTCTAAGTGGGTTCTAGGCAATCCAAACTCGGGTCCTGGTGTTTGTGAAGCCAGTGTTTGGACCTCACAGAGCATCTCCTCAGCGCTGGAAATGTTACATTGTCTTTTAATTGATTGAACGACTTTGTGAAAACTCTCCTCACACCACCCTGCAACTCAAGGTTCCATCTTAGAGAAATGAGGAAAGGAAGAAAAGGGATGGAGGGAGGGAAAGAAGGAAAAGATGAATATTATTTAGAAACTTAGAAAAGTAAAGAGAATTTGAACTAACTGGTGCAGAGTCTGGTAAATGGTGTCTGATTCCCAAATGGCTGAGTCTGTTGCTAAAATTAATTTCTTACTGCATTTGCATAAAAATGACAGTAATTAGCATTTCTTGAGCATTTAGCCAGCACTAAGTTCTTTATGTTCATTATCATCTTTAAATCTCAGTTGTATTCCATCTATTGGCTAACATCACCACCCCACACACCACAGAGAAACGCAGGGGAGAGAATTGTTCTATAGACATTTGTGCTGTTCAACCAGTTAGGAGCTTGTTCCCTGCACTTAATCCTGGAAGTTTCCATCCAAACCGTATGTCCTGAACTTTACCTTTGTACACAAAGAAGTATACAATCTGTTCAGAATTCACCAAAATTATTCTCTTTATTTTCATCTTAGAAGGCCAAGGTTGGGGCTGGAGAGATGGCTCAGAGTTTAAGGGCATTGACTGCTCCTCCAGAGGTCCTGAGTTCAATTCCCAGCAACCACTTGGTGGCTCACGGCCATCTGATGCCTTCTTATGGGCCTGCAGGTGTAAATGCAGGCAGAGCACTGTATATATTATAATAAATAAATCTCTTTTTTTAAATTAAAAAAAAAAAAAAGAAGACCAAGGTTGTCCTTCTCGCAACCATTTGGGGATGGTGGTTGCCATAGGCAGTCATGTCCCCAATACTTCCGGCCCTCCACCCCTACGCTTTCCTCTACCATATTTTAAGTTATAATTGTCATCAGGTCCCTGTGTAATATGAGAACAAAGCTTCATTCCCAGGAAGAAATCGTTTTACTTTGATTTCTTCGCCCCAGCTCTTCCAACCCTACCCACTGTGTTTCTGAAGTTGGGGTGCTTATTGAATGCTCTCAGCATTTTCTACTATCGAATCATTTACCCCAAGAGAGTAACATATTGTGAAACCAGGAAGGTTGTTTAGTGTAGAAACTATATCTATCTGGGAACTTCCTTGCCATCCGAATGAAAATGAATGTTGGCTTTTGAAGCTGACTGGGGTAGGTGTGAAGGGACGAGCAGATCCCACAGAGTGCTTTTAACTTTTTTTGGGGGGGGGGCAGGAAAAGAAGTCTTGTAGCCCCGCTTCCTTGATGTTCACTTTTAAGGCTGGGAACATTTTGCAGGTTTTCTGGAATTCCCACTGAGGAAAATGAAATGCTGCCTGAGACAGTCTGCGCTTAATGATAGACTATGCACTCAGCACATTATAGTTGCTCAATAAAGCCTTGTTGAAAGGAATTAAGCTTTACCTGCGGCTTAGAGCCAAGAAAAACATCTGTTAGGATGGTGCAGGCTCACGTTCAGGTGCTCCCTGTGTGGCTTATTTGGGCCAGGTGTTGAGTAAAGGGACATTGAACCCAAGTGTACAGAGAAGAAGTGTGAAAAACTTTTAGAATTAAATCAAGCATAGTTATGCCTTCCCTTTATTTATTTATTTATTTATTTTTTAATCACGTTGCTCGTTTTCCATCACCCTGAGAGGAAAGCCCAAACGACAGCCACCATTTGGCAGGTTAGATCCACAAGACTTAGGACAGTAAAAGTGGCAAGTGACATGTGCAAGATTCGCCTGTTGGAGTGTGACAGAAATGCCTAGTCTGGAAGGAGCCTGAGCTGCCAGCAGCCAACTACACTGCAATGCAAACAGGGACTCTCCCTAAATGGAGGCAGCATTGTTCCTGTGCCAGATCTGCTTAACCCACCTCCACAGAGAGCTGCTTCCCACAAGACTTAATCACCCACTGTAGTACCACGCACATTCAAAAGTCATGTGTGTGGCATTCATTAGGAGAGAAAAACAACAGAAAATAACTCAGTGATCTATCTGCTTCCCCCAGGAAGGGCGAAATAACTCCCACAGACAACAGAGCCTTAGGGTGCAGATGATGGAAGTGGGTGAGAAGGAGGAGGAGGCCAGGCCAGAGTCTCTCAGGAGGTGGGATGTGGATTTGCCCCACCCTACCCACTTCATTACTCACCAGTGTTCCACAATGAAGCATCATCTCTTATGTCCCTGGGACCAGTTGGCTCATGGTGCTGTATGGGGATGTTCATAAGCTTTGGGGGGAGAAGAGTGTCCCTGAATATCAGATACATGTCTGTCAGAATGGAATCTGGCTAATCCTTCCAGCACAAATTAAGTATAAGTGAGTACTCTAGCTGGTCTGTTCGCTGGTATGTGGTGCCTGGATTTCTGTTAGGAGCACTGACATTTTAGTACTGTGCTGGGCCAATCAGGTGCCTTTCAGGGGGCCTGAGGGCTCCAGATTTTCTGCAGTTCGGCAAGAAATAATCCCATGTCCTAACCCAAATTATGCATAAAACTGAACTCTTGAGTTTCCAAAACCAACGGGACCTCCATTTAGGAGGTGAAGAGGAGAAGACAAGTCATAAATGTGCCGATTCGGCTGTGTCTGAAAATAAGAAACACTGAAAATGAAGTTGATCATATTTGGAAACCATCCACCCTGTTTTAGATAAGCAAATAACAACCGGTTATCTCTGGAGTTGACTTTCCTCAGTGCAAGCCTTTACTTGCATAGGCATCCTATGACAGATTGCCTCCCACTATCAGGGCACACTCAGCATCCAAGAGATGGACTTGAGTCCAGGACCTAAAATAATGACATCATCTTGAAATGTCTACATGAAAACTTCTAATAGTCATTAATGTTGTGGGTTCTATTTCATGTATTGATTATGAAATTCTTTCCAAGGATGGGGGGGATCCCCTCATTTTTAATTTACAAGAGCCATGCATTGAAACAATTGGGTCACAGGCTCTGCATAGCTGGGCTCAGAGTTGGCAAGCAAGCTAGCCTAGGCTATCCAAAGTTAGCTAAGGTCAACGATATGATCTTACACTGAAGCTCTATAGCAGGCCAGTTTCCAACAACATCTTTCCAAAGATAAGTGTCAGGAACTGTTGTTTATCTGCCAATCAAGTTAGCCTCAGCGTACTGTGGCTGCTGGTAACAATAAAAGCCTCGCATACAGCTATGTGACTAAAAGGGACCCGAGAATAATAATGAGGCTTATCTGGATAAAATCATACTGATCTGATTCAATTTCTTCCAGCAGAAAATTTATATTGCAAAGTTGGTAATAGAAGGTGCACTCGAGCACTTTGGCTTAGACATAGATCTTACTTCCACTGGAAATAACATACCATAAATACTCTTAATGAATGTCGGAAAGCAACACGTTTAAAAAGAGTAGTAGCAATTGTGCTATGTCAGCTCGAAGGAGTCTAAAATCACTCAGAACAGGAAGGAGGGTGGGGAGGTTTCTAAGCCAGAACTGAGGAAATATGAGGCACCTGTCGACCACTCCAAACAGAGGGCATATCATCATATCGTAAGAGCTATTTAATAAAACAAATCGCACGAGCGTTGGTACAAACTTGAGAATGTTACCTGGCTCTACAGGAGCTGCTGGGCTAAAGGGATAGAGTGAAAATCAAAGCTATTCTGAGGCCTTTGGGGGATCAGTACCAGAGATTGTGTGGACTTGCCAAACAGAGACTGCCTTAGTGATCAAAGTGACAGTTGTGTGCACTTAAGGCGGTTTGGTGAAGCCATCTCTAGAGATGTTGTAATCAGTGGTAACTGGACAAAAGCCTGCCTCACAGCCCTAGGTGGTGGGAAAGGGATGGTGACAATAAGAATTAGGGGTATATTGACCTCCCCCCCCCCCCGAAAAAAAAAATCTGGTGTCACCAGTAACAGAATTGGGAAGTCAGAAAGAAGGAAGCTTTGCAAGCGGAAGTGAATGAGCTCAGCTCCAGGTAATGCCTTAGCGATCACAACTCAGATAAGCTAACTCCAACAGGAGTTAGAAATCCAATCTCGAAACTCAGGAGGGAGACCCAGATGGTAAATATAGATCTGAGAGTCAGGCACTGCCCAGATGCAATCACTGAACTGACAGATTAGATCAGCGTGGTAGGGGAAAGATTGCCCAGAGAAAGAGGAGAGTCAAGGACAGCGACCCAGATGCTTTCCTTTGGGGAAACAAAAAGGCTGGACTTCTAAGTAGTCACTGCTTTACCAAGCGCAGGCCCTGCTTTTGTGAACATGTGGGAACACTTCTCAACTATCTCACGGCTGGTAGCAATATCCTTAGCATGGGAGTCAGCAGTAAGTTGCCTAGCGGGAATTATCAAACTTCCTTAGACACCCCGAGTTTCTAAGATATCCCAAATATGTTGTGTCTAATGGTAATGGAGTAAATGAAGTGGTGTGGTTATGTGAGTATATGTGTCCGGTGGGGGATGGGGCACAATACAGATAACTGTGTTTTCCTTAGATAACATATCTAGGTAGAGATATGCGGGTGACCTTTCATTCCTTTAACAGTGCTATTGAGGAAATCAGTAGCCGGGCATCTGGCCTTAGTGTTTACCTGCGCTATAGCTCTCTGAGGTGGCTGCTGTTTTTAGTTACTTGACAGATAAAGTGTATGGAGCTGAGGCCACGTCAGTGTTTCAGCTTTGGAAAACTGTTAATTCACAGAAAAGAAAAAAGGTTGCAATTACAAACGCTAAAACTGAGATCTTAATGACTGTATATACTTATGCTTTGAGGCTTTCCTGGGTAATTAATGGGCCACAGTGTACTCATATCCTACTATATTTATTCACTCATTTCTACATTGCTCTGTGTCGTTATTAAATTAGTATGTAGTGAAACAGAAGTTTTCTTTGTACAGTTCTGTCGCTTTTTGACACATGTATAAACAGAGAGAATATTCACCACAATCTGAACACAAAACTGTTCTGTCATTTCACCGTATCCCGGCATTCTCCATGTGTGGTCCAGCTCCACGCCCCACCCCCACCCCTTGCCAATGCAGTTCGGCCTCAGCTGCCCTCCACTGGCAAGCCAGTTCCTATCTGGAGTGTCTCATCTTAGCAGAAGGTAAGTACAATCTTTAAGAGTGGCTTCCGTGCTAGTATGATGGCTTTGAGAGACACACAAGTCTTTGTCCATATCACTACGTTGTTGCACAGTTTTCCAATGTACTGTATTATCCAGTACATTCCTGTGTCCCATAGTGGATGGACATTTTTTTCCCTCTGACTTTTATCAATTATGGATAGAGATGCTATAAGCCATCCCATAAAGGCTCTTAGGTGGGTGTAAGTTCTCATCTTCCTAATGTGAACACTCAAGTACAATGGCAGGACCCTGGATCCTGAAGTTATTTTTTTTTAAGTATTTAAGTTCAACCTATTTAAACACTCATGCAAGCCATCCTGGTGGTCTATGAAGACTCTCTTTTAAAAACTATACTGCTAATAAAGAAAAGATTAGGCCTGTCAGGGCTAAAGATATGGGTCTGCACTTGAGAACACTTACTGTTATTTCAGAGAACATGAGTTCAATTCTCAGCACCCATGTCCTGTGGCTCACAACCAACTCCAGCGGATCCTACACTTTTAGCCTCCATGGACACTCACCCTCACATACTGTCCAAACACACACACACACACACACACACACACACACACACACACACACACAATTAAAATTTTAGCTTAAAGAAGTAAATAAAAGACTGGGCCTATTAATGGCAGGCTGTGGTAGACTTGAATCTAGGGAAATACCAGCTGCGTTTCCTGAAGAGCATTAAAGCTGTGCCACGCGCTCCTCACAATCTACATGGAAGGCAGTGAACGCCTCAGCCCACTATGACCTGTCAAGCTGAGAGTTTTCACACTGCTAAATTCAAACCAAGCCCTTTGACTCTTGTACCACATTAGAGAGCTCTTTTGGAAAGCAAATCAAAACTCTTCCCTCAGGGAGAAGCAATGGCCTCCACATGAGTAAAGCTAACAGGTTCACATTTCCAAGATGGAAAATACATGACACCCAAGTTTAGACTTCAAGGATTTTTGCCAACTGCCTCCATGAGCGTGTTTAGCAGAACTTTTTCTGCTTTGGCGTCCTGAAGTTATAAACACTGATGTAAAGCCTGCTATAAATATTTGAAACATAAAAGCAGGTCAAGGACGTGTGATGAGTTGATTCCATGCTGGGCCTTTTGAGGTCGTGAAATGAAAGACGAATGTTCACTGCTCAGCAAATCCCCTACTGTGTAAATACCTGTGCAGTAGGTTATGGTAAATGTCATGGGTGATACTAGCTTATGAGATATATGTATTTTAGAGCCATGTTCATTGGCTGTACATAGACTAATTATCACATATATTTTCCCATTAGTTGAACTCTACACAAAGGCCTTTAGTTTAGGGTCTATGTATTTGGAAAGATAATAAAGCATGCACAAAATACAGTACAACTCTAGAATAATAGCACACAATGTTCTGCACAGTTCACAACATATGTGTATTTTTACTTATTTAATAACTGGAAGTAAGTAGTACTATTTTAAGGAGATGCAAAATTTTACAATTCAAAGATAAAACTAAAAATGGTTTGCTTTTAAAAATTAGAGGAACAACACCTTCCCTGCAGGACAGAGAGAACAGTGTTACAGCCCAATGCCACACCAGAATTAGTTCCTTGCCAACTTTCTGACCTCTCTAAAGATACTGCTTTTTTTTTTTTCAGGAGTTTTGCTATTCATTAGCAGTGCATTGACCTAAAATTTGATGCAAGTTTTTTGAAAACTAAACACATGTCAATGGCCCAAGGAACCACTTGGTTTTCACTTATCCACTCTTTAAATTTCAGCATCTTATTCAGGTTCCTGGGTAGCAATTCCACTGAGGACAATGACTTGAACACTCATGATTACTAATGACCTACTTTCCCTGTGACGCTTGTCTGCAGCTCATCTGGTCAGAGATTATGGAAAGATCCCTTTGCTAGAGAATTGTGCAACTCTCTACTGGGTGATGGAGATACTGAAGAAGAAACTTTTCAGGGCAGGAGAACAGAGAGGAAGTCAAAGTCAGTAGGTAACACAAGACTGCTGACAAAAGGCTGGAGTCCTATTGCTAGGTACATACACTGGCTCTGGCTTTCATAGGACTATTGCTTCCTAATATTTTCCCCCTATAGGAGGAGATGTGTAAATGCACAGTAAGGAGGTCAGAGGCTACTGGGTCTTACTTGGGGAGTTGCAAGTGAAGACCAACAGACTGTGCCTAGAATGCAGTGAGGAAGAAGTGTTAAACCACCAAACATCAGAAAGAGTAACTGAGGTGCTCAGAGCAAAAGTCAAAATGTGGGGACCAGAGGAAGCACTCATAAAGTGGAAGCTAGTAGTAAATATTAGCATTAATACTGATGCTGTTAATGATAACAGACTATCTGTGACTTCTTTTCCCACCTGGCCCTAATTACATCAACTGTCTTTGAGTCTTTAAGCCATATGATCTTGGAATGGATGCCTGGTTTCAATTCACAGATTAACTGTGGGCTAACATTTGTTAACACGGTTCGAACAAAGAGCTAGGAGATGCAGAAATAGGAACTTTTCATGGCACAAATGACCCTCTTCCCTTCTAGCTGTAGGTGGTCAGTGGGCAAGCATACGTTCTTACTGTTTGAGATTCAGATCAGGTGTGCTGTGCTGATTAAGACAACCTAGGGGAGGAAAGGGTTCATTTCATCTCACAGGTCAGAGTCCAACCTCAGTGAAAGCCATGACCATGACAATGGGGAAATGATGCTTATTGGTTTTGTCCTTCTGACTTGTTTGGTTCCATTTCTTAAATAGCTGAGGCCTCACCTACCTAGTCATGGCACCTCCGACAGTGCATCAGGCCTTCCTCATCAATTAGCAACTAAGCAGATTCCTCAAAGATATGGCCACAGATCAATCTTATCTGCACAATTCTTTGGGTAGGGTTTCCTCTTGCAGGTAACTCTGGATTTGGGTCAAGTTGACAGCTACAGGCAACTATGACACATGCCACGTAGTAGCTATGTACCAAGAGGACCTTGTTCTTTTCAAGAATCCTATTTTTCAGTGGGGGAGAGATTCTACTGGCTTTAAGAGATATATCTCCACACATGGTGGAGCATACCTGTAATTCCAGCACTTGGGGAGACAGAGGCAGGGGGATCTAATGATTTCAAGGCCAGCCTGATCTACAAAGTGATTCCAGGACAATCAAAGCTACACAGAAAATTCCTGTTTCAAAAAAACAAAAACCAAAATGTGGGAGAGAGAGAGAGAGAGAAGAGAGAGAGAGAGAGAGAGAGAGAGAGAGAGAGAGAGAGAGAGAGAGAGAAAGGGAGAGAGAGAGAGAGAGAGAGAGAGAGAGAGAGAGAGAGAGAGAGAGAGAGATCACCTTATATAAGATGAAACACATGAGGAACAATTGAAAACCCATGTACAAGCATGTGTGCACATGTTCACATTCATACTACTTATTCTATAGACACATAGCAACATAGGAAGGCGGAGAACAACTGTATGTAAAACCAAATATAGCTTTATGAATGCTGGTCTACACTGCATTATTATGTCATTCAACTGTGGAACTGAGCCAAAGAAGAAAAGAGCATTTTTATCTACTCTGACCATTTTTCCCAGATCCACCTTAAAGGAAGAGAGAGCTAACTTGACTCTAACATTTCTGAAATGTACCATGTAAAATTTTTAGAAGATATAATGCTGACAAAATTGAAAACAATAAAATATGCACATCCCTACAGCACAAGATATTATTTTTCATAGTATTTACTAATCGTTGCCTAGGTCAACAGTTCTCAAGCTTTGGGTTGTGGCTGCTTTAGGAGTCAAATGGCCCTTTCACAGGGGTCACCTAAGACCTTTGGAAAACACATATATGTACATTATGATTCATAACTAGCAAAATAATAGTTATGTAGTAGGAACAAAAATGATTTTATGATTGGGGGTCACTAGAACATGATGAAGTGTGTTAGGAATGTTGAACACTGCTGTCCTAGGTAAATGTATATTTTCATAGTTACAATTACTATATATACTACTTTGCCACAGGATAGCAATGTTTTTCTACATTCTCTTTATCGGTAAGTAACACTAACAATGCCCCACTACCTGATCTAAGAGCATGAGTCAAGCATATTTATGTACACACAGAGAAAAAATATACAGCTATAAAACAGCTATGGCTATCTGTAAGGCCATTTGCAGTGATAGAAATCTTTGCTGCTATCACTATCATCACTAGGGCTAACTCCTGGATGCAAGAATTTGAAATTGATTTTACTTATTTTGCACAAATACAGCATTCTGGCTAAATTTCTAACCGGAGGGGGGTGATTCTAATAAAATTCAATACATCTAAAAGGATTCAGCAATTTGTCAGAAGCACCCAAGCCTAGTGTCTAAGGCAAATCACATGTTTTCGATTTGCCCATCTCCACGGCCCTCCATGCTCCTCTGTGGCACTCCTGTGGGTGCTCCGAGGAATGCTTCGACACTCAGTAGACCTTTGTACTTGACTCTTTGGCTCACTGTGGCTGGGCTGATGACAGCTGCTCTTGCAATTAGCCCTTCCGCTGACCTCACGGTCAACCACAACAGCCTTGGAGATTTTAAGAAGGGAAACCATGAGCTTTAAGGTATCTGGGCAAGACCTGTGTGTGTGCGCAAATAAACAGGGCGACTGTTTTCTGTGCTTTAGTCTCTCTTTCCCTCTCCTCTCTGGCTTACAGATTGTCCCCATCAGCATGTGACAGGCACATCTGGTTACCTACTCTAGTGAGTGAAGAAATGGATCTAACAGGAAGAGGAAGCCATCTAATACTCCCCAGGAATGCTTAAAGGATGGTTTCCCTGCCTTTCATGGAAAATGGTAGTCTTTGGGGAGCATCCTGAGCAAATTAAGAAGGATAATTTGCTCACTTGAGTTGACTCTTTGTGTTCAGTAGGTAGAAATATGTAGAAAAAGGATAGCAAGATGGGTCAAGAGTTGAAAAGGACAATACAAGAAGTAATTGAAGTCTTTAACAGATTGTAATGGTGCATCTATAATGAGCTCCACTTTCTTCTCTGCTCATCCTCCTCCAGCCTTATGGCAGGCAGCAGGTGGAGGCCATGAAGATGCACACAAGCACATAGCCCCTGAGTCCAGAGGCAGATTAAGACTAGAATCTGGTCTATAGTCATAAGGAATGGGCTGAGTGACTACCTAAGCACCCTGCTCTTGGTACAGTCTTTTAACTTTTGCCAGAAAGAGTTATCTGAACTCTGAAAATAAGGTTGAATTGAAGACTAGTCAGCCAATGATTCACATGTACATAGGCCTGGTATATAAGAAACCTAAGTCATTAAGTGATGTCTGGGTGCCAAGAGGAAAGCATGCTTTATGCCTTTTTAAGTGATGTTGGCACATGAGCAGACTTACCTATCAGGCCAAGGAGAAGAGGAATAACAGAGTTAAGTGATATCCTCAAAGGAAGAGGTAAGTGTGCTTGTACACAACCCCAAAGACCTACAAAAACATTCAGAAGTTTTGTTCACCCTATTCTTGGTCAGACTCCCAGAATTTTCTACCAGGAAAAAAAAAATACATGTCTTAACTTCCTTGATTATATTTGGTGTATAATCACAATCTGGACTAAAGTACTTTCTAGAAAAAGACAAAAGTATAAATAAATGTTCTGGCTACTTTTAAGTCAATGTGACACAAGCCAAAGTGATCTAGAAGGGTTTTAAGCCAATGTGACACTAGCCAAAGTGATCTACAGAGGGGAGAATCTCAATTAAGAAAATGCCTAAATAAGATTGAGCGGTAGAACATTTTCTTAATTAGTGATTGATGGGGGTAGGTCCAAATGTTGTGGGTAGTGGTATCCCTGGGTTGATGGATTGGGTTCTATAAGAAAGCAGACTGAGCATGTTCAAAAGAGAAAGCCAGTAAACAGGGGTCCTCCATGCCTCTGCATCAGCTCCTGCCTCTAGGTTCCTATGCTGTTTGTGCTGTCCCAGCTTCAGTTAATGAACTACAATAGGGTGTGAGGGTAAAGCAGGTAAACTCTTTCTTCCCTCACTTGCTTTTGGTCACAGAGTTTTACCTCAGCAATAGTTACCCTAACTAGGACACTAAATAATCGTGTCATCTTGATAGATGAGGGACATTTTATGTAACACTGGAGAAGTCGCCCGATAACCTGATATAATGATGAAGGCAAGAACATTCTTTGAAGTTACTGCTGTAATCTACTTCGAACCATTATGGCCATTTCATTTTGTGTGACAATACAGGAAATATTTCATATTTATTCTTTGCGCTGGTTTAGTTTCTAAGAAGCATAGAAAACTATGTGACATGACTAGTACATCTTTATTTTACTAAGTGCTTACAGCAATATGGCAGTGGGAACAGTGATATTATGCATAGATATGAAATAGTTCGGAAATGTTTGAGAAATGAACCAATTAAAAGAGAAAAAATATTTGCAAGAGTATTTAAATACCAGACATGGCATTCAAAGGAAAATTCTAAAGAATAGTTGTAAGAAGAGAAGATCCCCACCCCTCTGGCCCTGCCACCTCATCCCAGGGCGCTATGAGGAGACCCCAGTATGGATGCACAAAGCGTAGGTCATTAGTGACAGAAGTCATTCCAGGAATTCTTACAGAAGTTACCATTTAAGAACAGTTCCAGTCAAATTTAAATGAAAATTCTTCTGTGAAACATCATTTAGCAATAGTCTGAGAAGCCTTTAGCCATGGGGGTCAGAGAGCGTTCCAGCAGTCAGGAAGGATAGATAACTCTTTTATCAGGAGTCTTACAAGCACATGGCCAATGCTTCAGCAGCAGCCTCTCTTTAAGCTGCATTAGAGCCTTGCTGGAGAGATTCTGGATTAGTCCGAGGTAGCTATTTTGGTTGTATTAGTGAGATTAAGCCAGTAAGTATAGGGCTTATTCAAATTGGTGTCCTTAAATGATCTCAAGACCTTTGACAGGTAATTTCTGAGCACCAAGAAATCAGACTTAATTCACGTTAATAGCATAGCTCTTTAATGAGAATCTTCCCGTAAATCAGTTAATTATTGATTTCTCTAAGGCAAAGAGTGAGGTGTGCCACAGCACTCTCTTCGAGAGTGATCTTTACTCCGTGACACCAAAGAACATGTGTCAGGGTCTGGGTAGATTTCAAGTTGTCAAACCTCTCAGGAGGAAGGGTTCAAATGGCATCTGTAAATTGAGATCATATTGATGGTCAACATCCTGTAATGCTGGAGACAGCCCACCCCCAATAAAGGGTTAATCAGCTCATACATCTGTAGGGCTACTACTGATGAAAGATACTATATAAGGGGCTGGCAAGATGGCTCAGTGGTTAAGAGCATTGAGTGCTCTTCCAGAGAACCCGGGTTCAAATTCTGGCATCCACATGCCAGCTCAAAACTGTTTGTAACTCCAGTGTCTAATACTCATAGACATACATACTGGCAAAATACCAATGCACATAAAAAATTAAAGGTAAATAAATAAAACACACAAAATCTTTAAAAAAAAAATAATATAGGCAATCACACAATTTGAAAGGCACCAAGCTAAGGACACTTTAAGAGTTTGATTTATGGTCATGAAAAAATCTGACACAGTACATTTCCCCCATGCCTAAGCTACTTTCTAGCAATAAATTAGGTTTCTATGACACTGCATTAACTTCCTGAAGTCACCAGAGAACTAAAGGGTACCGCTCTGGTGTCTTAGCTACAGCCTGAGGGTGTTTAAAAAGTTAAGGGAACTTTCAAAAGTTACTAATTCAGAAGTAGGCATTAAGAAAAACAACACATTTTTAAAAGAGAAGATGGAAATGCCCTGAGAAAGGGAACACATAAATACATTTATATGTTCAGGGAGACCACAAAGTGGCCTAAGAATGATGCTCTCAACCTGTGGGTCATGACACTTTTGTGAATTGCATGACCCTTTCACAGGGGTCACCTAAGAACGTATAAAACCACTGATCTTTACATTACGATTCATAACAGTAGAAAATTATAGTTATGAAGTAGCAATGAAAATAATTTCTTTGCTTGTGGGGGGGGTCACTGCAACATGAGAAACTATATTAAAGAGTCACAACATTAGGCAGGTGGAGAACCACTGGTCTAAGATATCTGCATATGTGTCCATGTGATGATGGGAAGGGCAGCATGAATTGGAAGTGGCCAGTGGCGGAATTTGATCTGGTATTTAAAGAAAAATAAAACTCAAGGTCAGTTAGGACAATGATTTTCAGCCTTCTTAATGCTGCCACCCTTTAATCCAGTTCCTCATGTTGTGGTGACCACACCCCAACCATAGAATTATTTTGTTGCTACTGCATAATTATAACTTTGTTACTCTTATGAATCATAATATACATATCTGATATGGGACCCCAAACTGTTGAGAACAACTGTTTTAGAGAGACCTTGAAGGCTGACCATAACTTCATAGTTAAATCATTCTTAGGGGCCACGGAGGGATTTAGGATCTCTCATGATGTAGCCTTGCTAACTTTGACCCCCACGGTGATTAGAACCCAAACGACAATCAAGTACTGTAACAGTCACCAACAGGCTTGTGAGGATCGATTTGTTGTGTCTATTTGGTTAGGTCTACATGACCAGGTCAAGCGTTATTTTAGATGCTTGTGCTGGAAAGCATTCTGTAGATGAGATTAATATTAAATGAGCAGATTGACTGGAGCAGATTGCTCTCCACAATGAGAGTGACCTCATCGAATGAATCAAAGGCTTAGTGGCACAAGGCTGTGCTCCCTGGAAGAATAAAGACTTCTGCCAGGACTATCTCCAGACTTGAGAGTCAAGCTGTCATTCTGACCTAGACTCCAGGCTGCCAATTTCCCTCTCTCTCTCTCTCTCTCTCTCTCTCTCTCTCTCTCTCTCTCTCTCTCTCTCTCTCCCCCCCTCTCTCTCTCTCTCTCTCTCCCCCAATTCCTTCTTCCTTTCCCTCTCCCTTCCCCCACCTTCTTTTCCCTCAAAAATGACCAAAAAATGACCAACCTAAGACTGAAGGCCAGAGGGGTACATTATAGGTCCTGTACCCCCTTGGTTTATACTTCCTGTATATTTTGCAAATGCTTCTATGGTAGAGATGCTGCGGTTGAGGATCACATATGATGTTCACTAAGGCAAGACCTATAGCACCTGTACCAAACTGATTAAAGGTAGATTTTCAAGACACGTTAAGGCAAGAAAGGTATTTGTGATAAGGAAAGATGTTTCATAGTTACTAGAGGTTAAAATTTGATGTTTGGGAAATATCATAGATATAATTTGCATATACCTGATGTCAAAGATTCAAAATACACAAGGATCTGGTAATAGCAAAAAAAAAACAAAAAAAACTAGACAAATCTATAAACATGGTGAATACTCCATTCTTACCAGCAATCACCGGAAACATGCAGGACAAAGAAGATCCAAGATTTGCACGTGAAAGTTGAATCACTCTGGTCTAGTTCTTTTATTCTTGTTTTTGTTTTTGTTTTTCTAACACAGGGTTTCTCTGTGTAGCCTTGACTATCTTGGACTCGCTTTATAACCAGGCTGGCCTCGAACTCACAGAGATACACCTGCCTCTGCCTCCCTGAGTGCTGGGATCACGGGCCCACAGCTCTCAGCTTCTAATTCTTGTATATGTGATTACACTTATACCTTTCAAGAGTATGTGGAACCTTTATAAGAAACATATACAAAGCAAGCCTTAAATAAAGCTTCGTTGAAGACATAGGTTTGATTCAGAGAATGTTTACTGAAAACTTTGCAAGCAACATAGAACTAAGTATCATGAAATGCCCACCTAAGGCTGAAGGATAGAAAGAAAGCCGTTCCCTCCAGTCTGTGTGCTCAAGGAGAAAGCGAAATGAAAGTAAGAAAAGACTTTTAAGTGGTGGTCCTCTGAGCACATGAGCAATCAGACATTAGAAAGCACAAGGAAAGTAAATGATTTAAGTTCCCACTCCAAGCTTCTACAAGAGAACCCAGCCAAGGAGGGGGAAAACAAATTGTGCAGAATGTAAAAAGAAATATTCTTATAAATAGAAAGAAAAATACCATCAAAAGTTTAGCACAAAAGAAGTTGGCTGAAAAAATACTAGGGGCTAGGAAGGCAGCTCAGTGGGTAAGAGTGCTTTGTTCGGCAAGCAGGAGGACCTGATTTCAAATCTATGGCACCCACTTAAAAAGGAAGAAGGAGCAAGGCAGCCTGGGTAAAAGGCGCTTGCCATGCATGCCTAGCAACCTGAGTTTAATACCTAGGACACATGTAGGAATGGAGTAAGAATAGACCCCGCAACGTTGTCCTCTAATCTCCATAGGCATGCTATTGAATACATGCCCATATACACACATCACATCCATATGCACGCATGCACGCATGCGAGCACGCATGCGCGCACACACACACATGTAGTCTCAATTTTCTTAACCAATATATCTTATTAACAACTTAGTGACCAAGCATACGTCACTTATAACCAAAACAATAGGAAATGAGGATTAATGGACACAATAACAAAACCTTAAGGATGTCAGTTCCGAGGAATGATTCTCCGGGCATGAGCAGCAAGATTTCTTCTGCTGGAACCTAGGGTAACCAGAACCCAGAACCGCCACAGAAGCTGGAGCTCCAAAGCCTTCCCTCGAGTGGTTCTCTCTAGGAGCGTCTTGAAGTGCAGTGATGAACAGCCAAATCTATCCCAAGTCTCCAAAAAGCCCTGCCTCCAGTTCTGGGCTCATTTATATAGCTCCTCCCAGAGTCTGTTCTCGGGATCTTTTCAGCTGGCAACAATTAAACTCCTGCACAAGGTGATTGCTCTTCTAGTGAATTAACCTCACCTGCTCTCTCATGAGACTGGTCTGATCCCTCACTTAGAATCCTAAAAAACATTTTACACACACACACACACACACACACACACACACACACACACACAAAATATAAACTGGCATTTAAAAAATAATCAATTATAAACTCTAGTGAAACTGATAAAAATTCAAAGTTGTTAATATCAATATTAAAAGAGACATCAAGCAGTTAAGAATACACTAGAGACCTGCCAGTAATCCAAGAAATTGCATTAAATTATGTATATGTGTGTGTGTGTAATTACAAATGTGTGTGTTTATAACTTTATTTTAAGCATATGGGCATTTGGCTTGGATGCATGTGTGTGTACCATGTATGGTTCTGGTACCCACGGAGGCCAGAAGAGAGCATGGGATGCCCTAGGACAAGAGTTACATACAGCTGTGAGATGCCATGTGGGTACTAGGAATCAAATCCAGATTCCCTGAAAGAGAAGCCAATGCTCGTAACTGCTGAGCCATCACGCCAGATCCTAGTATTATTTTGTTTTTAATAGTGCAAAGTATAAATGTAAAATTTATTTGTTGCACTTGGGAGGCAGAAGCAGGTGGATCGCTGTGAGTTCGAGACCAGCCTGGTCTACAAAATGAGCCCAGGACAGTCAAGGCTACACAGAGAAACCCTGTCTCAAACAAAACAAAACAAAACAAAACAAAACAAAACAAACAAAACAAGATTAATTTGCTGTAGTCACATTAGGAGAGGAAACAATGAGGACTCTTAAAGGGACAATGACATTAAAAGAGAGGGCTAAGAATATAGATGAAGCAATGCCGGTCAAGGTGTGGTTCTGTCCACTGAGCCATCACAGTCTGCACTTGAGGCTTATCTGATAAGGTGTCTGACAAGTTGTTAGAAATGTGTGAAACCTCTTTCAGACAAGTTCACAGCCTGGCTGGCACCTTTTCCTCCTCACAGCATGAGGTGCTTGAGAAAGCTCCCGTTTCTTTAGTGTCCAGTGTTTGCATAGGATGATAGATTGAGAGACAAAATGTCCCATTAAAATATCTTCATTTCTTCCAGGCCTCTTACAATTCTCACTTTCTGTTTCAGCGTGTCATTCTCGAGGAGAAGAAATATGTCCAAAACAAACATAATAAACAGAATACGGGCAAGAATGAAGATTAGAACACAGTTAGTGCCAGGTGGCTATGAACAACAACAACAAAAAAAACATTCTTTATAACATTTGGCCTTTAGCTGTTTTTGTGAAGGCTGACACAAGCATCTCCATCATGTTCGTCTGAGACAGGGTTTCATCATATAGCCCAGGCTGACCTCAAAATTACAACCCACCTGTCTCAGCTTCCCAGATGATTGGATTACAGGAGAACACTACCGTTCCCATGGGAGTTTATCTCAGTTCTGTCACTTTCCCTCCATGTCTCTGAACAGTATTCTTTAACCTCGTGTGGTTCATAATGCCAGGAAAAGGTTCGTCCTGTTTGGTCTGGTGATGAGGCCATGTTGGGAGCAAGCAGTGGCTTAAGCCACACATGTCAAAGAGTTAGTGATGATAAATCTGTTTGGCCCAATTTAAGCAACTGAGCCATGGAAAAAGTGGCCCCTTGGGTCAGTCATTGCCGAAGTTTATTCTGCTTGCCCTCCCCTCTTAGAAGTTCAGGATTTTTCATTTGGTCTGGTCTGCTTCACCATAAGCTTTACTTCAAGGGTCGAATTTTTGGAGAGTCAAAATAAAGTTGAAATTCCTGTTTCTGCTTCACAGGGTAGAGGTGAAAACTGGTTGGTGCTGCAGGAAAAGAGCAAGAGAGGTCCAGGGAGTGAAAGGGTGTGGTTGCTGCTGGCAACTTCCCTCTTTCTTGTCCCCTCAAAGACATCTTACTGAGAATGGAAGAAGGCCCGAAATGGTGTCACCATTTTGCTGACAAAGCTAGAAATCTGCAGTGCCTTTGACATGAGAGCCTGAGATCTTGGGGTCAGGCAGTATTGGAGCTAGGAAAGGGAAAATGAGCAATGGGGCAGAATGGGGCTCACAAGTCACAATTACTATCATGATCTAGAATGCAATAGAAAAGACGGCATTTTCAGTAAACAAGGCTAAGGCAATTTGTTCTCCATCTGGACTTGAAAAGTGTGTCTGGACCCCCATTTCACAGCACACATGAAAAGTAGTTCCAGATGGATTACAAATATACATGTGAGAGAGAAACCATCAGGCTCTCAGAGGAAAACACAAGGCGATATTCTTGTGACCTTGGCAGTGACAAAAATTTTAGAAGCAGAACAAACAGGACCTAAGGAAACAGACAAAGGAAAAATGTATTTAAAAAAAACTAAAGGGTTCTAAGACACTGTTAAGAGAGCAAATGCTGAAATAAAAAGTGGCACAAATCATTTCTAGTAAATGAATTTAGCAGCAAATCACATACAGAATTTGCAAATAATAATAATAATTTTAAAAGGTTGTCAACTAGGGAAAGAAACAGAAGACAGAATAGACTTTAAGAGCACAGGATACCAAATTGCTAATAAGGAGAGGAAAGGGTCTGATAGTTCCTATTTGTAAGATAAATAGTCCTACAACCATCATGTGATAAAACTATACATGCACATTAATAGCCGAATAGACCATCAACAGTAGTGTTAACAAGGCTGAGGGGAAAGAGGAAGTCCCATAGGTTTATATAGGATTGTAGGGGACTTGTCTCCTATTGAGCATGCTCAGATCTCAGGATGATGCAATTTCACTCCTATGCACATATGCAGAAGAAAATTGTCCATAGATTTACAGCTCCAATGGGGAAGTGACCCACATGCCCAACAAGAGAGAGCAGGTGATAAAATGGCCCCATATTATACAGGCAAAATGGACAGCAATGACATTAACCTGTATGTAAAATATAAAATATTTTCCCCAATTTAATGTTCACACACACACACACACACACTCACACACACACACACACACACACACACACACACACACACACACACACAAAAGTGTACATGCTCTATGCTCTGCTTTTATTTCGGAAGGTGCAAAACAGGAGGCAGAACTGATAGCTCAGGTAGTGAAGTGTTTGCCTCACAGGGAGAGGCCTTGTATTTGATCCCCTGATTCCATCTGAAAGGAACTGGGTGTGGTGAGTACACACTTGTAATTTCAATGCTGGGGAGCTGAAGGTCAGGAAGAGCCTCGGTGCTCACTGGACAGCCAGACTAGTCTGTTTGGAAAGCTTCAGGCCAGTGAGAGACCCTTGAAAGACAAGTTAGAGGACACCCAAGGTCGACTTCTGGCCTCTGTATGCATGCGCACACACAAGCACACACATGCATGCACACACATGTACAGACAAAGGTAGGAGTCACAGCGCATTGATAATTACTTTCCTCGGCGTATTATTGTTTTCTCCTTACAGAAGCAGAGCCTCAAAATCAGGTAGAAAAACCACTTCTAGATACTGATGACGTCATGTTTCATTAACTGGACCACACATGCTCATGTTGTGTACATGTTGTTCTTCAGTTTAAAACAAAACAGAATAAGCAAGAAGCCTGGGCTCTGTCCAGCAGAGGGTATGTGCCAACGGCAGATACTTCCTAACTGTGTTACTCACTGGATCACTATTCTATTGCAGTGAAGAGACATCATGACCAAGGCAAGTTATAAAAGAAAGAAAGCATTTAATGGCCGTTCACTGACAGTTTCAGAGGCTAGTCCATTACCATCATGGTGGAAATAAGGCAACACACATGGCACTGGAGCAGGAGTAGCTGACAGCTAATTCTGATCTGCAGGTGGTGGTGGTGGTGGGGAGGGTAGCTTGGTCCTGGAATGGGCTTTAGGAACCACAAAGCCTAATCCCAGTGACACACTTCAACCCACAAGTCCCTACTACTCCAGCAAGCCAACAAGGCCACATCCTCTAATCCTTCTCAAATAGTGCCACTCCCTGATGGCTAAATATGCAAATGAGACTATGGGGCGGGGCATTCTTTTTTTTTCCCTTTATTAATTTATTCTTGTTACATCGCAATGGTTATCCCATCCCTTGTATCCTCCCATTCTTCCCTCCCTCCTCTTTTCCCCTTATTCCCCTCCCCTATGACTGTTCCTGAGGGGGATTACCTTCCCCTGTATATGCTCATAGGGTACAGGTGGTAAACCTTAAACCCCTACCCAGATCTAGCCAATGGACAGAACATTCTCCACAGTAGAGTGGAGAGTGGGATATTATTTTCTCACATACTCTGGTGCCTCACCTTTGACCATGTCCCCTGGAGGGGGAGACCTGGTGGCACTCAGAGGAAGGACAGCAGGGCGGGGCATTCTTATTCCAATGAAACACTAGCTAAGCGAACTTGAGCAAGTGACTTCCCATACTGTGCCTGTCTCTTCATGTAGAAAACAGTCATAAAACAGCCCTGGGCTTCAAAGTTGTATGGATCGATTGATCCAATGAATTCCAAACACGAACTACTTCCTAAATAAGGGGAATCCCTCAATCTGTGGTTGTCAGGAACTGGATGCTAGGCACACTGAGCTAGAATACAAGTGGAGCCTGTTCAGCCAGCCAATTGGCTCTCTGAAAGACAAGAGCTGAAGATGATCTGTGATGTAAGCTACGTTTGTTTTCTCCTAGGGCCAATTGACTGACAAAACATCAAGGAAGGCACTTTTTGATTGTAAGAGACTCTGGGGAAAGACAAACACATCTGAATTTCTTTTCCCTCTCTCCTGCTTCCGCAGATGGAAGACTGGACAGGTTCTTCAGTGAATGCACTCTTTTAAGGCTACCTAGGAAGCTTTTCTTTCCAGACTCTCTGTCTCCTTTTCCAGTCAACACCAGCTTCCAGAGGAACTCAAGTCAATGGTGAGGACCCCCATTTTTCTGTGGGTTTGTGGGATTGGAGAGGGGATCTAGGGCCTCACATCTGCTAGGCACTGCTATCATAGAGTCCTAACCTTACAGGTAACCTACACCCCAGTCCTCCATCACTATTTATTTTTTCTTAGAGATACAGTCTTAAGTTACCATTGAGGCTGATTTGGAACTCACAGTGTAGCTCCAAGCTTTATACCTTGCAGCTGTCCTCCTGCCTCAGCCTCCTAAGAGGTGAGGTTACAGGCCACCATTTTTAGTCTAGCATCTCATGCCTGGTCTAGTTTTAAAGTGCTGTCTGGATGTCTTTCTATATAATGGCTGTATACTATGTTAAGGCATCCAAAAGTCAAATAAAGAAAGGCAAACAACATGGGGCAGGGGACATCATGGGAAATGTTTGTTTTCTGCTTTTTTGTTGTTGTTGTTGTTGCTTAGGCCTAATTAGAATAATCATCTCAATATTCCCTTTGGCTGACCTTAAGTAAGCAGGTGACCTTTTATCTCAATTGATTAATTGATTACTTTACTTCTTGGATTGGTTTTCCCAAGGAAATGAGATATTTTCGTAATTGCATAGATGCCATCTTTGATGGCCATTAATGATTGAGAGCAATTCTTCTGCTTAGAACCATTTTAATTGATTAGCATGTGCTGGTCTGTTAGGACTCTCAGTTCTATGTTTTTACCATTTGCAATCTGGGCACAATCAGGAATAAATTACAGAACATATAGTTTATTTCGAGAAATCCTAATCAGGGTAGAATGTTGTGGAAACCAGTGAATTCCAGTGTTACAGCTAAAAAAAAAATAACATAGCTTTATGTTAATAAAATACTATCTACCTATTTCAGGTTAGCGAACATACTCACAAACCATGAAGTGATGGATCGCAATCCATTGAGGGCATAAGCTCAGAAACATCAAGCTTTGTGCCATATGCTTCCCCTAGGATATTCATCTGTGGTTTTCTTTAAAGTGATTTCCCCAAGTTCCATGAGTCACTATAGGAAGCTATCACATTCATGTGGCAGTTCATAGGGACCCTCACTTGTAGCCACTCAGAGTAACTGGTCTCTGTTGTATGAATATTAATAATTAATATCCATTCATATTATTAATAAAGCCCTAGTTACTCCTCAACCAGCAATTTTCCTGACTATCCACACATTGAGACTATGACTTATTCAAAGTTAGGCACAGAGCTGAGCATGATGTTTAGTCTACTATGCCACTGTCAGTTTACCTTTCTCCTACCAAAAGTCCCTGATCCTTTCAGTATTATTATCTTCTCTGGAATCAGCCCATTCTCCTTTCCTGTACCTCTCTCCTCTACTTCCTCCCATGACCATTCTTCCTTCAAGCTCTCAAGCCTTAGCTCTGCCCCCTGCTCAGCCCAGTGTCTGCACTTTATTGGAAAACCAGGGTTAATTTTGGAAGCAAGGTTACATAAATGTCATTTTGGTTACGTGTGGGTTTGCTCTTAGAACAGTAAGAATCTTGGCGGGGGGGGGGGGGGCAAACAATTAACATCTGGATACATGGTGACTCCAGATCAAACACCACAGTTCTCAATCTGGGATTTACAGTTGGCCTCTCTCTTAAGTGAGGTCAGAGCCTTTAGCCTGCTGATCTCTGGTTTTGGTGGTGGTGGGTGCTAGATAATACAGATAATATCTAATTACTTGTTCATATGGAGAATAAGGCACATATTTGGTCACATATTCATTCTGCACTGTGTTGACTGAGAGTAGGAAAAACAGTTTAGTGTCTCATATCTCATACTCACTAGAGAACTAGAATACTAAAAGGTGAAACAGAGAATAGAAAAACAACAAAAAAAAAATACTATCATGGTCATGAATTTGGATCCAAAAGTCTTAGAATGAAGTTGTTTATAAATGTGTGGTCTTGATTTTACAGATAGTTAGAACAACTATTTACATCTGCGTTGGAGCGTTCTGAAGCATTTCAATGAGCCTTGGAGCTAGATGTTCAGTGAGGATGAATATTCAGTGAGTGAGATCTGTAATAATTCATACAGATAACTGTGGATTCTAGGATGGCAGCTTCAGACATGAAGAACTGGTCACACTCACTAAAGTGTCTCTTTCCAATGTAGTGTTAAGACGGACTCCAGCGTGTCTCCGGTTCTGCTCCTCCAAATCTTCCAGTCACATAGCATGCATGGGTGTATCCAGCTATAGTCCCAGAGGGCAGTTCTATTTGTTAAGCATAAGGCTTGCTGCATCGTTTATGACTGTCTAACTGTGTTCCTCCAGAAGGCCAGTTTGCACACACGGCAAGAATGAGTCTGGGTTCATCATGTATGGGTGTTTCTGGCTGTGTCCATCTAGAAGGGCAGCGTGTACCCATCGAGCATGACATTAGGTATATCATGTATGGCTGTGTCCAGTTTACCCAGCATCTCCATAGAGGAACACTTTATAGTTATTGAATATGAAACCGAGCTGCAGGGAGAAAGTAGAGTCCTGAAAAAGTTCTTTGTCTGACATGAATATCAACATGTCAAGACTTCTAATGTCTCACCCCATGGGAGTGGCAACACCCTCCCCAGGTAAGGCTCAGAGGAATGGCAAAATCTTTCTAAGGTCAGCGAACAAATGTTGACAGTATGTGCAAAATGTCCTTTGTAGCTTTCTGCCTCCAGATGTTTACAGCTTGAAGACGTCTCCCCTAGAGATTGCTTCTACCAATATTACCTAAACATGTCCCACCATTCAGCTGTGTGCAGTAACCCTGCCTCCCTGATCACCTGTACATAATAAACCTGCTGAGATTCCAGGGTGCTGCGGTTGCTCCCTCAAGAGAACAGACCACTCAATCCCAGCTTTTTTCTACAAGTGTCTGTGGGTCTGCCATCTATTTCTCCATTCCCTTGCCACCCCAGTTAGGTCATCCCTAGAGCCAAACAGAGCATGGTACTTAGTGTATCATGGATGTACATGGGCAGCCTATAGTTGTTGAGCATGACACTGGGTAAATAGTATTTGGTTTTTTGATTCTTTTTTCATGTCCAACAAATTGGGATAAAACAAGAGGTTATTGGACAAGGAGAAGTTCTCCAGTTGCTAATGCTGATGACGAGCAAGCAAACAGTCTTGGTTACTTTACTTGTGGCTATGATCAGATTGAAGAAACTGAAGGGACAGGGGCAGGGATGGGTTATTTGTCATTAGGGATAGATGGTACCATTCATAGTGGCAGGGAATTCATGGCGCCTAAGCAGCCCGGGGTCTGGGAATGGGAGCCTGCCAGTGGTCACATTGTGGGTATAGAGGGGAAGCCAAGAGCAAGCTACATTCAAAACCCACAACCTGAAGTTGGCTATAATACTCTCTAGTATCCTATGTGCACCAACTAGGCCCTGCTTTCTACAGTCCCACCGTTCTCAAAGCAGCACCATCAGCTGGAGACCAAATGCTCAAACATATGGATCTGTTGGGAACATTATGAAGCCAAGTCACAAGCACATCAGTTTACTAAACAGAGCCCTCTTGTTTTCGTGTGGGAGTGGGAATTCGTTTTTCCATAACCCCCCCTTTAACGTAACCTTCCTTCCAGATGATCGAGGCAATAGCTTAAGTAGCTGTTTTCCACCACATGCTATGTGCATCCTAATCTAGACTAACTGGATTTTCAGAGCATTTCATTTTCACCACACCAGAGAACTAGAGTCACATTTCTTTGACCTTGATTGTTTCACTTTGTGGCTTACTGTCTATTGCCAGGTTCAGCCTCTCGACCAATAGGAGCCATGATTACCAACTACTCTGATGAACTTAATCAGGAAAGGAGTATATTCAGAATATGTTGGGCAGTTTATACAATCAACAGAAAACCAAGGAGCCCGCCTCTAAAAGTGTGCTGAAACCAAAGGCAGTCAGAAGGGCTGATAAGACCTTACAGAATAAACCAGTTATAGCTCTGTGTATGAGTCCCACACTGAAACTAATGCTGCCACAACCATGATTCCACCATTGCTCACAGTAGTAACCACTGCCACAAAGCCCCTGGATACAAGATGATGTGTTCTGTCTGGGCAATGACATATCATTTAGTTGCAATTCAAACTTTAGGGTGGGAAGGCTGGGGTAAGTGAATGGAGATTTTACATTCATATCTACATGTCCCTGGTTTTGAAAAAGAAAAACGAGAATTTTTTTTCCACAAATATCAGAGAAAAGTTCATATCCTAAGTTTGGGGAAAAAAAACAATATGACAAATTTCTACTGCACAACCCACAACAAGAGTTTATGCTCGAAAAATGAAGATACATAAATAAAATTATGCGTGAATGCATACATATATTCCTAAGAAGAATGATTTCTGGGTTTTGAAGAAGAGCCCTAGAAAAGAAGCATGCTTCTTTTATTTATGTGGCTTGAATTATTTCCTTGTTCTCCTAGCTTTTATGGGTTTATTGCAACAAATAGTCCTACTAGCATTGCGATTTCTACAGGAAAGACCATGTATCTTAAAAATCCAGTGTCCTCTACAGCACCACATGGAGGGTATTGTAAGAAACATGCTCTCGAAAAGTAACCACTGATTTATTGACCTTTTCTGTCAATATCTTCCTGAGTACCAATTGATTCATGAACAAAAAGAATGGTTACAATGTCAGAAGTGACCCATATAGCTGTGACGACAACTGGCTACCAGACAAGTTTAGAGTGTGCCATTGGACCCAGTAATAACAAAAGGTCCTTGTGGACTTCTTTCTTCAAAATCCAAGGCATTTAAATGAAAATTATTTCATTAAATCTAAATTTTTTCACCCCGTATATTTAATTCCTTCACAAACAGCTACTGAAAATAATGCCACATTTGGCTATCTTAATGATACCAGATTTTCTTTTTTTTTCTCCTTTATTAATTTATTCTTGTTACATCTCAATGGTTATCCCATCCCTTGTATCCTCCCATTCTTCCCTCCCTCCCATTTTCCCCTTATTCCCCTCCCCTATGACTGTTCCTGAGGGGGATTACCTCCCCCTGTATATGCTCATAGGGTATCAAGTCTCTTCTTGGTAACCTGCTGTCCTTCCTCTGAGTGCCACTAGGTCTCCCCCTCCAGGGGACATGGTCAAAAGTGAGGCACCAGAGTATGTGAGAAAGTAATATCCCACTCTCCACTCTACTGTGGAGAGTGTTCTGTCCATTGTCTAGATCTGGGTAGGGGTTTAAGGTTTACCGCCTGTATTGTCCTTGGCTGTTGCCTTAGTTTGAGCGGGACCCCTGTGCCCAAATCTGCCTATCATAATGGTATATACTCACTTATACCTGCATATTAGCCCAAGGGGCATGTCCCACGAAAGCCTTCACTTACCAGGAAACTGAGACAGAGGGGAGGACATTCTAGTGGGACTCTAGATGAGAGAATCATGGGAGAATGGCAAAGTAGAAGGATCCAGAGGGTCCTAGAAGGATACCAGATTTTCTTAAGAGCAAAAATCTTTAACGATGCTGTATTTTTTTGAAAGCTGGTACCAGGACTGCCTCTGGTTCTATATGTATCCATTTACTTACTAACAATTCTAACAAAAACAATCTTGTATAGTAGCTTGCTCCATGAGCCTTTTCTTTGATTTAGGACTTAGAATTTGGGACTAAACAATATCAAAATTATACGGTCCACCATCGATAAGAAAAGTTTTACCTACCCAACTAGAGCAAAACAATAGCAAGTTATTTCAAGAGCCAGCCTGATAACACTTTTTTCCAGGACATTCTGAAGGCGCAGGCTCTTATAAGTGTATTGAACTCTTAAAAACCCAAGAACACTTCTTAATTAAAATGTCATTGCTGAAAAATTCAATTATACTTTGATGTTTACTCAGCTGACTGTATTGACATATAGAGATGTATTTCAACATGAAGACAGTATTGAATGGTCCACAATTTTAATATGCAGAACTTATTAGTGACTAGGGGCAATAAGGAAAAACTCATTTAAGAGCTCAGTAACCTAGGTCAGAAATAGAAATTTCAATATGAAAATGTTAAGATTAGTTAACAACTTAAGTTGTTGTAGTTGTTGTTGTTGTTGTTGCCTTTATGACAAACTGACAAGGCAGCATTACAACATGGATTCTAAGATTTACACCCCTTAAAAATCAATGTGTATATGTGTTCAAGGAGGTTGAAAGTTGAATCTGGTATTTGGAGATGAGATGCACATAAGAAACCAAGCACAATGCTAGCAGCAACAACCAACTTTGTCTTCAAGGAGGATGTTCCTGGGTTACCATGGAAATGGAAATAGTGCTCTCTATGGTCAGTGGTGATGGCCACAAGGACAAGAGGCTCATTTGCTGCTTCTGATTCTCTTACTAGATCTCTCTAGGGAAGATGCAGAGGAGGCTCCAAGAACAGAAGATATTACTGATTACTAGATAACCTTGTACGGAATATCTCCTTCAGGACCAATTCATTAATAAGCAAAAGAGAAAGGCTGATATGTCAGGTGTGGCACACATCTGTGAAGACAAGATCAGGGTGTGGCATTGGTTCTACTAGGTATGAAAAAGACCATGGAATCTTTATTTGAACTCTAAGAGCGACATAAAGGGCATATTAAACAACAGAGACTAAGAATCAAACTTAGATGTTTACACACGCTGTGTTTTAATCACTTCATTACAAGTTCTAGATCAGAAACAGGCACAAGTCTCTCTCATCCAAGCCAATATCTGAGTAATATATTGGTCCTCTGCATCTATAAGAGGATAAAAGCTGAAGAAGCAGCCAGAACCTTTTAGCTCAGACCTGAGACAAGAGTAGCCTCTGTCACTCATCTTCTCCCAGGGGCTTTTCTATTTCCTGCTCAGACTACTGGGAGTTAAAGATGCTGGATAATCTAAGCCACTGTTTCCCACTGTTACTGTATGTCACCTGGGTAGATTTTTTTAAACTTCTGATGTCTGCCTACCCCTTCCAAAGATTTTGGTCTTATTTGGTATTGGTCATGCTCTAAGAATCAGTAGATAGGTCTACAAGTGGTACCAATAAATTATTAATGGCAAGGATAATGGATCTAGACCAGTGTTCAAATAGTAGTCAGACAATAGAGCAACCATTAAGGATGGAAAAGATGATCGTGAGAAAGGCCACAATTACAGGAGGGGTGATAAAGAGCTTTGGTTTTATTCCTTGACATACTACCAAGATCTAACCCTGAAAATTCAAACTGCTTATGACATCTGGGTTGGAACTTCTTTGGGGGCACTTAAAGGAGCCTCAGAAATCGATCTCCAGTGGGAATGAGCATTCAGTGGCTAAGATATCTGTAGTAATTCATGCAGAGAACTATGGATCCAAGGAAGGTATAGCCCAGACCTGAAGAACTGGTTCCGGTGACTAAAATGTTCCTTTCCAATATGGTGCTAAGACTGATTTCAATTTGTATCTCTTTCTAGATTGCCAATACTATGATTTCTAAACCCCACTTCAAATAATAAATAGAGATGTCTACCCCATCAGATTTCTTTAGATATTTGAGTGCTTCATTGTTGGTCTTTTTTGATTTCCTTAAAAATGAACAAACAAAAAAAATGTTAAGTTACCATCACTGTTCTGTATGATAACACCGAAGCCTAGCTAACCCAAACGATAAGAGAACATCCTATCCCTGGAAGACTGATCTTCAGGAATTATGGTGGGAGTTCAGAACCTACCAGCACGGAACTCCATTAGACAGATTCTACTATATCCAACAGACCTACGCTCTGTGGTGAAGACATGACAATACATCATAGCAATGTGATAAGAGGAAGAGGTGTGCAAAGTTTGAGTGACTGGGAAGAAAATGCAACCCAGGTCGAATCAATAGAGAAATGCGTTGGCCTTTACTTAGTGGGAAAACTTGAAAGAAGTTCTTAGTCATGTCTTAGTGGGTAACAGTTCAATCTATCTGCTGTTTTCTCAGTTCTGACTATTTTTATCTTGTTTGGTGCTTTTTTCACTTGCAGGAAATCTTACCTCCTAGGCAGCTTATGTTTGTATCTGGGTCCCAGCAAACAGCATCTTAAACACTAGTGTTCCAAACTGAACCAAATATCTATCCTTGAACCTATCACTAAGGTCGGTGGAATGAGATGGAGTCGCTGTATGTATGTCCCGGGTGAACCCTTATAAAACCGTAAAAAGCCACAGATATAAAAGAAAAAAAAAAAAAAAGAAGGAAGAAGGAAGAGAAAAGGACAGTAAGAAAAGGGAGAGAGAAGAATAGAGGAAGGAAGAAAAAGGAAGCCAGGGCACAGCAAGCATAGATGAAATAGAAATTTCTATGCAAGAATTGATGTAGTTAAGTTGCAGTTGAAATTCTCCCAAGGACGTCTGTGTCCTTGGTTAACAGGTCACTTTCAGCATTACTGTGAGTGTAGTTGAGAAAGTGATCTGATTTCTAATGCTAAAACTCTGAACTTAGCTCTCTCAAGTACCTCATGCCCGAACTCTCTGGCTTTCGGCCGTATTTTTTTTTTTTTTTTTTTTTGAGAATCATTTAAAGGAACAGAACTGATTTATGGTTATGGGGAAAATTGTTCAAGGAAATTAGAAGAATGTTTCCACTTTCCTCTGCTAATATGGGAAGTGCTGGTCCTTTGAGTGAGAGATCATGGCGCCAACGCCTGACTTCTTTTCTGCTGCCTCCCTGGGTGACAGATAAATCTAAGCAATTTCTCCAGCTGTGTAACAATGGATTTTCTTATATTTGTTTTAAAACTTTCCTGAATGATTCACTTTGCTCCTAACATCCTCCTACACTTGCAGAGTGTTATATGACACCACAATGGCAAATTTATTGAGGCTTTCTATTTTAATTAGTTTTTTCTCATATTTTCCCTGAAAAGTTAATCCTCTTTTAATGAAATTGTAAAATATAAGCAAATCTTACACGACACTTTTATCACTTGCTCATTTGAGATCAAAAGTCTAACTGTACAGCCTTCTAAAGTTAGACCAAATTCTAAGTGTGTATTAAAATGGTAATTTTTTTTCCCTTGGATCAATGGCTGGGCTTTAATTTATTTGAGCAAAATAAAACAACACAGATAGTGCTTCGGTGTTGTATTTCAACGTGTTTTGAAGAATGGTTATATTATTATAGTGATTTTTACCACTGTTTGAAGTGTGGTAGAGAGCAGATTCTTAACTTAGAACCTTAATAAGTTTATGCTTCCATCAGAAGAGAACTCACCATATAACTTCTCCATAAAAAAAGGGATTTGTCCTTGTATCTCGTGAGGTGTTTTATGGTGTAAAATAGCACCCACTGTTACTTCTGGATGATCGTAAAAATCTAGTGCATGTCTGACTAGCTTTTTAACCAGAGTCACATCGTGATTATGTCAGATTGGGGATAAAGAACGTAGCTGGACTCTAATGTCTGTTCCAGTTTTTCAACCATCTCTTTTAGTGGCTAAGATGACCTTTTTTTCCTTTATCATCATAAGACTGTACTCTCTATTTAATTTAGGCACCTTGGCTTATATTGGTTTAGATTTCTTCTTTATTTATGATCAAAGTATAGGCTCACTTTGTAGCCTTACGCTGACAATTTACAACCAGCTTATAAATGTCCCTTGTCCTTTGATTCATGACAGGCCCCCCTTCTAGGTGCTCATGACCTCTTTCTCCCAGGTCCATACTCATTGCTCATCTGAGGCCACCAGTTGATATTCATTAGCCTAGGTACCTGGTGAAATAGGAAAGTCAACATGGAGACAATGTCTGCATTATCCTCAGCTTCTCCAAGCCAGCGTGTCAAGTTAGTGAAAGGCAGCAACGTGTCCGGCACACTTCTGAGATGCTAGTTTTGGGTAATGAAATTAATTGAGAAAAAGCCAGTCTAGCTGTCAGAAGGGAAGAACCTTGGGAAGCAAAGCTGCTTCTAAAGGTCAGTACTCAGCGAGTTGTAATCTTTACCATCTGTGCTCGGGCTGGTCGGATCCCGAGACTGTCATCTGCAGTCTTCTTGGAAAAAAACAGACAAGGGAAAAACCGGCTTGCCCAACAGGGAGCCTGGATGTACTTAGCTGGATGGAAAAATGAAAACACTGCATGGTATAAACTCAGGATGACCCTTACTTTCCCTTCTCCTTGACCTAAGCAAGTCCACACTGTTTCCGCCAAACAGTGTGACAGAAATTTGAAGGATCTCAGACTCCAACGAAATGCACTCATCTGTTTACAAGGCGAGTCTCGGGGTGGCTAGACTCAGGGTCCACGTCTGAATCTGCATTCTCAGGCCGGCTAACATGGCCAGGTTCCTTTGTGTCTAACAGGAACTGTTTTAAAAGGAGATAGGAACAGGCAGTTGGGTTCTCTTTGTCGGTAGGTTTGGCAGGCATCATGCAATCAACAGTGCTGTGATTCTATTTGGTTTTGCTTTATTCTATTCTAGGCTGTAACAGAGATTTTGCTGTTATAATTACAGATTTTGTGCTTTTAAGACTTTTACCCAATATATAATAGCTTTTGATTGCTGAATATGGTGATTGCTTTTACTTAGAATTCCTCAACCGGTATTACTTCTGAACAATGGAAAATGTAAACTAAAATAGTGGTATGTGGTAGTTATACATGCATATACATATATACATATGTTGCACATGCATAAATATTGTATATCACATTATAATTTCCCATATGTAAACTGCAAATTACTATTAGAATAATGCGAGTTATGATCAGTTTTAAAAAGTGCAAAACATGCTTTGTATCTCCTCTCATTATTTACAAAATCAAATGTTTTCAGTGTTAGTATAAGGGTATCAATTTGTGTTTTGTTTGTTTCTAAAATTTCAGTCCTTAAGAGATTTCCAGAACTAATGCTGATCACAGCACTAATTCCAACTAAGATGTCCCTCACTGGAAACACCTGCAGTGCTCACGTGATCTCTGTCTCTCCTCCCCATCCCTTCCTCCCTTCCTCACGTCTCTAGCTCCCTTCTTCTTTTTCTTCCCTCCATCCCTCCTTTCCTCTCTTCCATTTCTCCTCTCTTCCTCCTCACACACTCTCTTGTTCGCTCCCTTCCTTCTCTCTGTTTCTACTATCCTTCCTGTTGGCAGCAATTTCATAGGTCATAGAACATCCTTCGTTGGAGAAAGCTTTAGTCAATGCATAGTCTAAGGGAGGAGACACATTCTATTCTTCAAGAAAGCTTTTAATCCCAGGATGTAAAGAACCAAAAAGGCTTTAGGAAGTCCCGGAAACTGACCAGATTCCGTGGGTCCTACCCTCAAGCATATATAAACAGTAAAGACTGCTGAGAGACACTCTCGGGGAAGGTGCCATGGAAGAAAAAGCTCAGATAAGCTGAGCTGCCTAAAGGAGGTTGACACATTCTCCAATTGTTGCGTTGTCTGCAAGTTATGTTATACAGTACAGGTTTCTGGGTTTCGTTTGTTTGTTTTGTTATTCTTGTTTATTTTGTAACCTATATCGGGTTGGGGTTTGGTGATGCAGCTGCTCTTAAGTCACTTCTGCTCCTGTAATTAACCCCTCCCCCTTATTCTTGTAAGAAACTCTAATAACACCCATTGGTTCGCCAAGTTAGACTTTGGTCCGTTTCCAACTCTCTGCCTAGGGGGAGTGGACATTTCTTTATGTCCCCACAGAAATGCTGTCACATGTAACTCCTTCCACCCTTTCTTCTCTGTTCTTCCATCCCTCCCGCCCTCCTTCCCTTTTCCTCCATGGTTGCCTTCCTTCCTTTCCCCCTTTCTTCCTTCCTCGCTCTCTTCCATCTCCCCCTACTTCCCTCAGGTTCCCTTGCTCCCTCCCCCTTGTCGTGCGCACTTCCCTCCTTTCTGTCTTTTGTTTACCTCTTATATATCTAACAATATCTGAAAAATTAGTGAACATGCATGATTCCCACCACCCAGCATGCTTATGCACTGCCAGATAATTAAGCTTCTTCTTGACCCTTTAGCTATGGAGTGTCCTGTCTCTGGACCTTCAAAGATGAAGGCAAAGGTTTTGTTTTTTTTTTTTTTTTTTACTTATTTTTCTTGTGATTTCTTTGTTCTGTTTCAGAAGCAGCAAGCAGGAGTTTCTGGCCTCTGAGATGTTTGTTTCTGCTTCTACAGCCTCCCAGGAATAGGGACCATAAAGTCTTTGACATAAAACATACTAACACTCTCCAAATGCTAGTTAATAAAAG
Organism: Acomys minous; assembly: GCF_964271855.1. Classification (NCBI taxonomy): domain Eukaryota; kingdom Metazoa; phylum Chordata; class Mammalia; order Rodentia; family Muridae; genus Acomys; species Acomys minous. The sequence goes on along the minus strand of NC_140486.1, from coordinate 98,260,883 downwards.
GTTCTGCCTCTTTCGGGGAAAGAGATATTTTATATGCTTTCATTAGGGTGACCTAACCGGTTGCCAGGAGCCTTCATTTTGTTTCTCCCAGGTGATGCAGTGCCTTGAACACTTGAAAACAAAGTGTGGAGACCATACTGCGTTCCCTCACATGCAACGCTCAGGACTTCCTAAACACAAGGATTCGCTATTTCCTCTCTCTCCACTGTCCCTTTTGTTTCCATCCTGACCCACCTCCTCTCTTTCTTCTTCCTTCCCTTTTCTCCTTTCTCTGCCCACCGAGCGCTTTCCCTAACAAGCCATTCCTTTTTACAATCTAAAGCCAGTCTGAAGATTAAAGCCCCTGTGAGATTATTGACTTAGGTTTGTTTTTGCCATTGTTGTTTGGACCTTGTAAGTTACATATTTTATACCCCACTGATTCATGTTGTTCTAAAAACTCTTTCTTTTTGGGAGAATATGTCAGTGTTGAACTAATAAGTTAATAAAGAATTTTCAAAAAATATTTATTGTTATTTGGGCTGGAGGTTTAACACAATGGTAGAGTTCTTCTCACAAAAGCCAAGACCTTGGGTTCAGCCATAGGATCTAGAAAATAATTTATTTTTCTTTTAAATTATGTGCTGGCAGGGGTATGCACACATGTATGTGGGTATGCACACATGTATGTGGGTATGCACACATGTATGTGGGTATGCACACATGTATGTGGGTATGCACACATGTATGTGGGTATGCACACATGTATGTGGGTATGCAGGGAAGTTAGAGACATTGGGTCCTCCCAGAGCTGGAGTGACAGGCAGCTGTAAGCCTCCGCATGCGGATGCTGGGAATTGAACTCGGGTACTCTGTAAGAGCAATACAGGTTCCTAACCACTGAGCCATCTCTTCAGTCCCAGGAAGAAAACCTTAATTGATAAAAATAAAGCTGTAGAATAAAAACTTGTCCTAGAGAAACAGAGAGAGGGGGAGAAAGAGAGAGAAAGAAGAGAGAGAAAGGAGAGAGAGAGAGAGAAAGAAAGAGAGAGAGAGAGAGAGAGAGAGAGAGAGAGAGAGAGAGAGAGAGAGAGAAGCTTTGTAAACTTAAGATGGTGAACAAAAGTCCCTTTCTCTTACTTTTGGGAAAAGGACAGTGACCATTAATGACAGTGCTCTAAGCCAATTGTGGGGAATTTTATATGAGCTCCTGTCAGGCGCTGTGCAGTCCATAGGGCAATAACTCTCTATAATAACCACCAGCTTCAGCTAATATATTTGCATCACTTTACTTCAGAGGCTTATGAAATGCAAATGGAAACTCTGCTAATAATACTCCTCATTTAATTAGTTCTGCCCAGTGAATATTCTCTTTCTTCAGCGAATACTTCAGAATCAGAATTCCAGTTTTCAGCTGACACAACTACCTGTCCATTCTTTGATTGTAAGAATGGCCCCTTCGCTTCAAAGTTGTTGGCCAAAAAGATGGGCTCTGTGACATGTGAGATGAGACCATTCCCGCAAAGTGCACTTTACGGGTATACGTCATTCAGCATTATTATTTTGATGCCCAGAGAAAAAGCATTCCCACATCATATTTTTAACCAATTTTTAAAAGCATGTTCAAAAACAGGTAGTGTTTTTCCATCAGAAGATACATCTACTGTGAATGTCAGGCTAGGTCACTCTGCTATCTGTACTTGGCATATTCATTCAGTATCCCTCACCTTAAAGAAACACTGCTTTCCTTACTCCAAATTAATTCCATTTGGAGCTTAGAGATTTGTTTCCTAATTCTTTTTTGTTGTTGTTTTGAGACAGGGTCTCACTCACTCACTCCTCCCTCTGTCTCTGTAGTGCTAGGATTATGGTGTGTCTCACTGCAACCTGAACTCCATATTAATCCTACTTCGAGTCATTTCTTCTTCTTCTTCTTCTTCTTCTTCTTCTTCTTCTTCTTCTTCTTCTTCTTCTTCTTCTTCTTCTTCTTCTTCTTCTTCCTCCTCCTCCTCCTCCTCCTCCTCCTCCTCCTCCTCCTCCTCCTTCTCCTCCTCCTCCTCTTCTTATTTATTTATTTATTTATTTATTTATTTATTTGGTTTTTCGAGACAGGGTTTCTCTATGTAGCCTTGGCTGACCTGGACTCGCTTTGTAGACCAGGCTGGCCTCGAACTCACAGCTGTCCACCTGCCTCTATTTATTTTTTACTTTGTTACTAACATCAAATGTAATTCTACATATACTTATGGTGTATCATTGATGCAAGCCTGGCTGGTTAGGATATCTCAGCATTCTGAGTACAGTTAAGAAGAGGACCTGTCCACCAGATAGTCAGTGAACTCTTAAGACCAGTATCCAAGAATTGCCCTTTTCCCTGGAAAAGAGAATGTCACTCACTAACCTGTCATTGTTAGCTCACAGGTGATTCCAGGTGGCTCCTCCCAGGGACCTAGCAACAACAGCTTATGTCATCACCTGCCACTGCCAGGTGTATCAGGTGTGCGCTAAGGACTGCCCGCCACCCCAGGCCCCCCTCTATGTTCCTGACAGTCTCTCCCCCCTTTCTCACCTTCTCTGACCCCCTCTTCTCTGCCCCCCCCCTCTTCTCTGCCCTCAGGGCTCTGCTCCTGACCGTTTTCCTGTCTACTTCTCCACTCACCTGCCTCCGCCCCTTCTCACTCTTTTCCCTTGTCCCAATAAACCTCCTTATACCAGGTCGGTTGCATGGCATAATTTCGGAGGGGCACTCCTTGGCATGGGCCAGCCATGATACCTGCTCACCGCATTATATTTTTTAACAGTCATCTTTTTGCCCCTTCTTTATCTCTGTGGATCATGACTTCACCTCAGGATTGCCAAAGACTCAAGGCAGCCAAACTGCACTTGAGGAACCTCGGCTTTAAATCATGAGGCTGATGTGTTCACAGACAATTGGGAACAACGCATTTCACACACGTGTGCTGTTCACGAGTGTTTTATAAGACATTCCGGTCTGTCTTCACCACTGCTGTGTCATAGTATTAACCTGATTTATTTCTTTGGATTATGGTAGTGACATTCTTTCTTTTATGACCCCTCTATAACTTCAAATCTCACATGGATTCTAGAATATACTTTATAAATAAGCTGAGCTGCTGCTACACAGTAGACAAGATTTTCTTCTTTTTTTCTCCCCGCTCTGTAATATCTTGTACTTTAAGTGTATCTGAAGTATACTCTATAGAGACCTAAGTACCTGTAGGAAAACAAAGGGCTTAAAAAATGCTAAGACACTGAATTATTCAGTGTATAAGCACCATCCCTTTAGGCTATATTGCTTCTTGTCATATTTGCCTACGTCCTCAGAAGTACATGTATTATTGATTTCAGTTCATATGGATTGATTCCAGTGGTACATATTGTGAGGGTTTGAATGCTCTTGGGTCCCCAGTTGGTGGCACTCTTGGGGGGGGGGGTAGTTTAGAAGCTGAGGCCTTGTTGCAGGAAGTATGTCTGGGTCACTGGGGGTGGGGGAGGGCAGAGGCTTTGTGATTAGAAGGCTCATGCCACTTGCAGTTCATTCTCTTTGTGGCTCAAGGTGTGAGCTCTCAGCTTCCTGCACTTGCTGCCGGCTGCTCTGCCTGCTGCTTGCTGCCTTGCCCCCCCCCCCCCCTGCAATGATGGATTCTTATCCCTCTGCAGCCATAAGCCCAAATATACTCTTTCTTCTGGCAGTTTCTTGATCATGATGTCTCATCACAGCAACAGATATGTACCTAATATATTCACATATGTGTGCACCTGTGTGTGCATGTGTGCCCATAAAATGTTAATAAGAGAGAGAAGCGAGTTGCAGCAGTCTAGAGGACTGATCAGAGCAGCAGTAGCCACTCCACAATTAAATGAAACACTGGTGTGGCAGGTTACCCCATGAGAGTACATTTCTAAAGAAAAGGGCAGTGGCTTAAGAAAAGGCAAGAATAACAGGTAGACGGTAGGATTGCCCTTTAATGTATTGCCCAGCTTTGCTAAGGATAGGTCCATCACAGTTGCCTTCTTCCCTGATTCGGTAGTATATCGCTATTACCATTGCTGAAAATAAGAGTGTATCCATTTTGGGCATTAAGATGCTGCCACCCACACCCATATGTGCTAATTTGTTTCCTGCCAAAACATGTCTTTTGAATCATGTAGACTCGTGCAAAAGAAAAAGAGCCCAGGCAGCATGTGCAGTGGAATGTAGAAGAAATATTCATGAAGTCATGGCTCTGTGACTTCCCACAGGAAGTTTTGGCTTTTGCTTCTAAATTAACCTGTCCAGGTGCCTCACAGAGGCTGTTAGATTATGGAGATCAATTCAAAATGCCCATGGGGATAGCTTTTGTAGTTGAGACTCTGAGTAAGGGCAGATTTCTATGTGGTTGGCAGAAGAGGCAGAAACTGTATCTCAGTGACCAATTTGTTTACGAGACACAGGAGTCTAGAGTCATTGCTCAGACAGGGACAAACAAAACAAGAATGAGCCCTGCAGATCACACCAGAACCTTCAGGGTAAATATAACCAGAGCACACGCTATATATATATATATATATATTCCTTCTTCTAATGCATCTGGGTGTAAACCTCTCCTCCCCTTTGCCAGAAACCATCATGTTTATAGGCGTGTTTTACTGGAAATCCGCTGCTTCTCACAATGTTTCCTGAACAACTGTCGGAGTAAAACTACATCTGGCAATGACAAGCACGCAGTTGTCGATCTGGAAGTCAGTGTGTTGTAATAGCTTGCAGCTACAATGTGGCTGCCTTGCTGAATGCCAGAGGGAGTTCCAAAGACACAAGCCAGCTGTATCCCTCTGAAAAGAGTGCTGTTCCCTCCTACCCCAGGGGAAGAGGATGCAGTTTAAGAGGTTTACCATATCTCCTGTCAACCATACAGACCGGCATAGATCAAACTCGTTGCATCTTGGACGAACCAATTATCCTTAACACTCTGAGAACTGGCTTGGGTCTATCACTCATGCATGGTCTGAAAACACATAGAAACCTGTTGAACCACAGCCTGCCAGAATCCGACTGGGTATTGGGCCTGCTGAAGTCACGCGTCTCCCTGGATGACGACCCGCCCACCCAAAGATTCACAAAATGCTTCCTTGTGAATTATCCTGCACATCTCTGTTTCTGAGGCCTGGGTTGCTGATGTGGTGACCATGACAATTCCCGAGAAAGTGGCCTATGCAGCCAGCATATTGCCTTCCGATGCTCTGGGTTCACTATGTTTCTTTCAAAGCTTATGATGGCAGTCCAATGACCAGTGTACTGGGATGATTGAAAGGTGGAGCTTTGAAAAGAGGATGAAGTCTTGAGGTCAAGAGGACTCTTGCTGTCCCACTTTAATTACGGCTCTCTAAAAGAGGGTCTACACAATACTTAGCCCTTAGTACCTTTGGTCCCCTGTACTGTGAGAAGACACAATGGTTCTCCCCTCCAGAAAATACAGTATCAAGGTACCTCTTTAGAAGGAGAAAATTAATCTCTTATTAGACCCTGAACATACCAGAGCAGAGGTTCTCAGCCTTCCTCATGCTGTGACCCTTTAATACAGTTTCTCATGTTGTACAGAACCCCCGACCATAAAAATCATTTTGTTGCTACTTCATAACTGTAATCTTGCTATGATTCCGAATCGTAATGTAAATATCTGACATGTAGGCTATGTGATATGTGCCCCGCCCCCAAGGGTGGCACAGTGCTAGAGCTATGACTTCTCTAGCCACTAGTGCCATACAACACTGCTGTGTTCTTTATAACTCCCCTAGTTGTGCTATTTCCTTACTGTGGTGTAGATGAACTAAGGCACCATACAAACATTTCTTTGAGTCTTTTAAATGAATGTGAGGAACCAGAGTGTGACCCTTCCCATCCCCAGGGTCACTGGCTAATATTAGTTCATGAAGGTAAAGAGAGCAGGACCAACGAACTGGTAGTTTGGAAGTGGGAAAAAAAAATGATGACTTCAGGTACCAACTTCAGGGAGGCAGATCAATTTCATTTGGGGTAAACAAGGGTTATGTAGAACTTTGGGGAGGGGGTAAGAATTTCCAGGGTGGGTATAGATCATTGGCTGGAGGGCTATGGTACTGAGATGTTTCATTTGCATGGAGAGGCTTTCCAGGAATCCCTGGTGCTTGATGGGCAGGATTTTATCAGGAGAGAGACAGTTGAACCTGTAAATTCCCTAATGGCTATGCGACATCTCTCAGGTAGAGGATGTGAGCATCCTGGTTCCCTGGGCAGAGAAGAGGATGCCCCTTTGAAAAAGGGAGTTCTCCATTTTGTGCCAAGCTCAAGGGTTTCCAATCATGGTTAACTACAGCCTTAGCAGGAGGGGTTCCTGACACCAAAGAAACAGTAATAGTGGTTCATTAAAGCCATTATGCAGAAACCCATCAGCAAGCACAGCACCAGCAGGTGGATAGATGATATTTAGTAATGCATAAAAGTAAAACTAAATAATCATCAGACTCCATATTTATTATTTAAATAATAAATCTGTGGGTATATTCGGACACTATAGGTCTTGATTGTACAATATGCACATATGAAAATTATTGTTACAGTTCCTCTGCTTTCAAGGCATGCCTCCAAGTTTGTATTTATCACTAGGGACATTTGAAATAAGCAGTATCTTACATCTTCCTTACCTCCTCTTTCCTCTGCAGCAATGTTCCTTTTTTCCCCTGTCTCAGAGAAAGAACAGTGTCTCTGTTATACAAACCACCTAACTTTTCCTTTTCTTCCTTTTTTTTTTTTTCTCATTGGCATTTCCAAAGAGAACTTTGTCTTCTGTCATTTCATTGTTTTTGTATCTTTAATGATTGGAATTTCCCCCTTGCTTTCAGTCATGCACAGATATCTCCACAAGTGGAGTTTTAAAGCAACTATCTAGGTTCTGAACCTCTTCAATTTGGCAGGTGTGGAGTTAACTCAACAAGGTTTCCTGTGAGAGCCAAGAGGGTGGAGGTACTGTCTTTGGATGACAGTGACCCCAAGTTTCTAAGCAAATGCCATCCATCTTAGGGACTCAATAAATAAATGAATGAAAACAAAGAATGAAGAAATAAATAATAGATGTATATATACTAGCTGCTTCAACTCCCCCACAATTTATTGGTTGTTTTCCTTTTGCTCACACCAGAGTTCTCAAAATCACCCTAATCTGCTAGATGTGAACAGCATCATCAGTTTGCTTTTATCCTTCTGTTTGTCTGTCATTACTACAGATTTAAAATGTGGACTCCATTACTATCAATAGCAGTGACACAACACTTACACAGCCACACATGTGCACAAATACAGAGAGAGAGAGAGAGAGAGAGAGAGAGAGAGAGAGAGAGAGAGAGAGAGAGAGATCTTTTCTTTTGTAACTTTCATGACTAGAGCTAGTGTCATTCCTAATGTTTTTTAATTTTTAATTTATTCCCTTTACATCGTGATTGGAGGCCCCTCCCTCTTCTCTTCTGGTCCCGCCCTCTCACTAGTGTCATTTTGTGCAATTTCATTATCCGTGAGTCTTGGTCTCCTCAGTTTCTGACTTTTCTAGGATATATTTTTCCCTTTCAGTTCTAGGTTCTCTGGTTCTTGGATTTGGGTTTGTCTCATTTTTCATCTTGGTGATGTAATGGCCTCTCCTTTGGGAAAGATTAAAAAGGAGAGGGGAAAGAGGAAAGGAGTAGAAGCTTTAATTAGAGTTTGTGGTTGGAGATTACTTTTTAAATGAAGCCAGTGCACGCCTCTTTCCTCCTTCCACTACTTATTTCCCAGTTTGTAGCCTCGGTGCAGCTGTTTTGTAGCTGTTAGTGTTGATGTTCAGACTTATAGTTTCTTATTCCTCGTAGAATAGGTTTAGGTTATCCAGAGCTATATTAGGAAACAAAAGACTCAGAAAAGGATTTGGAACATTTCATCATGAACAAATGGTAACTACTTTCAGAGATAGGTAAATTTATCTTAATTTCAAATTTAAACAAGTATTCAGATAATTGTATACAAATATACCAAATATTATACATGTCCAATCACATCAGAATATTTTGTAGTTCAGTTAAGAAATATGTATGTAGTAATGGGGCTAGTTTTTAATCATCCACATAATAAATGATGCTTCTGTATAACCAAGTGTCTTGAGTAGAAAGAAAGGAAAAGAATGGATTAATAAGCGACACTGGTCCATTAGTCTTTGTTTCACTAATATATTAATTTTATTCTGTCACAGCCCCAAGAAACCCAGTGTTCCTAGACTCCATGGTCCCAGTCCTGACCCACTTTCTGGGTGCACTCTCCTTTGGTGTTCATCAGTGAGAGTTCATTCACCCTAGGGACTGTGCTGTGGCATACCTCCTATGCAAGAGGGAAGGGTGTGCATTGGGCAGCAAAGCAGCATTAAGGACTCTGTCTTCAAGTCAACCTCCTGGCCAGGATGCAGGAGCTCCATTTACAAATAGGGTAACTGTATCCTTGATGCTATCAGTTGTGCTCATTGCTTGTCTGTTTTGTTTGTTTTTAATTTTTTTCTAAGTTCTTTCTCTTCAAGAAGGTCTTCACTGGTAACTGGCCTTAGACATGTGAAGGTGGAAGTGATACGCATCGAGATGTAGAGCAATTGTCTATAACCCCAGCATCCATATGGAGAGATGGACAGCAAAGACTGGAGAATCCTGGGAAGATCACAGGCCAGCTAGCTTGGAGCACGTAGTAGCAAAACAACATCAGCCAGTCTGAAATAAAGGGAAAGGTGAGAACTAACATCCTTTGAGCTTCACATGCATCGTGGTACCCATCGGACCACAATCCACACACATAAGTGTGTACGCACATGTTCTCTCTCTCTCTCTCTCTCTCTCTCTCTCTCTCTCTCTCTCTCTCTCTCTCTCTCTCCTCTCTCTCTCTCTCTCTCTCTCTCTAATTTAAAATGTTTTTTGAAACCCAAACACATTATCAGATTTATCTATTTTATTTTATGTGCATGAGTGTTTCACTTGCATGCATACCTGTGTACCATGTGTGTGCCTGGTGCCCACAAAGTTCAAAAGAGATCATCAGATCCATTGGCATTATAGATAGTTGTAAGCTACCACATGGGTGCTAGGAATAAAACCCAGGTGCTTTGCATGAACAACTGCTCTTAACCACTGACCCAGTTCTCCAGCCCAAACCCAAACTTTTAATCCTGCTGTTCCCGCTGGGATAATAGGGGTGCGTACCACCACTCTTGACCTATGCAGTTCTGGGGATCATACCCAAGCCCTCATGTATGCTAAACAAGCACCCCGCCAACTGAAGTACATCTCTAGCCCCGTCACTATGATTTTAAAAGCTGATTTTTAAGGAAGGAATCCATACCTGATACCATAACCCTCACCAAAAGCCTATGGCAGAGGAGGACACAGAACCTGAAGGAGGAGGACTTAATCCTATTGTTTAGTTAAATTGAAATAGCATCAAACCTCCTGACTACAAACCTCGCAAATATTGAGGCACATTAATAACTGCTGTTCTCGGCCTTAATCAGAGAGCCCCCTCTTTTCAGTGAGGTTGAAGGCAGAGCCATGGCTGTGCAAGGGACTGAGAGCCTAAGTGACAGTTGAGCATGTCCATACTCTCCCCCGAGGTTCATGGAATGTTGTAGAAGAGGGGTCTGACAGATTGTAAGAAGCAGAAGATACAAAGGAAGATGGTGAAATGGAATCTTTTGGACAACACATGGTCACTGCAATATCGAACTTTCATCAACCATGGTTGACTACACAGGAGCTGCATGCAAATTGGAACATTAATAGCCAGACAGGGATGCAGAGGGACTGGTGGACCCCACCCCTCACTACTGAACTGTTTCCTGTACATAGATTCAGGAGAAAATGAAGTCATTTCCCTCTATTGTGCTTCTTCCGGTGACCCCACCAGGTTCCAATAGGTAGACCCAATCCAATGATCACATAGATGACCCCGATTCAACCGAATGGGTCATAGAGCAAAATCAAAAGTTATCAATCTGGGAAAAGGGAGGAGGTGTGGGGTTGAAAGGAGTAGGATGGACATAAGGAAGGGGAGAGTAACTAGAATTCATTATAAGCATGTATGAAATTGTCAAAGAACTAACTTAATTAAAAATAAAAGAACCCTTCTGAGTAGCTCTTATAATTAATATCTTAATGAATGCATGCTATTCACATATACATGCATATGTATGTGCCATTATCTTCTAAGCAAAATTATATATATATATATATATATATATATATATAGACAGAGAGAGAGAGAGAGAGAGAGAGAGAGAGAGAGAGAGAGAGAGAGGGAGAGAGGGAGAGAGGGAGAGAGAGAGACTGTAAGAGAAAAATACCAATTAAAAAATTTCAGTATTTAATTATAACCATCTCCCATTCAATCAAGAACTCAATAAACGTACTTTAATGGTTGCATGGTCTTCTAGTGAATTGCAATCATAATTGAACTGAACATTCTTCTCTTTGGGGATACTGACAGTGTTTCCATAGATTTGAATAGCATATATTTGAGAGAATGACAGAAGGAAACATATTTGTTTACGTTTTCAACTGGTTTGTTTTCCCACGGCCGGATTGCTGATGCAGACTTTGTGAATCAGAAAGTGTTTTTATGGCTCTTGATGCACAGGACTCCTGCCCGTTTCCAAGCACGATGCAATGGTTTGTTTTACCTGCCTCCAGATTGTTCTGACTTCTCCTAGTCAATATTTATTTATGAGAATTGTTAACTAAAGGTAATGAAAGTAATTGAGGGAAATTTAAAGGGGGAAGTAATTTGCTTGAAACTTCTCCTTGGAAGAGTCATTTTGTCCTCCATCAAATTGTGTGTGGATTTGAATTTGGCTCTTCTGAGTACAGAGGACGTGCCAACCTCTTCAGCTTTGCCTCAGCAATCATCTTTAAGTTTGCTATTGGTTTTTACATCAGTTTTTTTTTCTTCCAGTCCTTAAGTGAACTCTCTCTTTCATTGTTCTGAGGCAGATATCTCTGGGTCTCTTCTTTCCTCACTCTTTGTCTGCCCTTCATCTGGGACAATAAAGAGTAGATCCTTCCTCTGTTTTCCAAACAATTTGGGACTCTCAGATCTGTCTCGCCTTCTAGGTCTAGCTTTTGTTTCAGAGGTGTAAATCCTTGCAATCCTTGCTCAGAGCCACTTTGGAATGATCCTTGCTGCTTAAGCCTAGGCCACACTGGGCTTAGAGGATGACAGGTCCCAGGGAGGAGCATCTAGAGCCTGTCATCCACAATGTCACAGGGCAACTCCTTCAAAACATGCTGGGCATGGTGGTCTCCTTGTCCCTGAGCTCATAGAATTTCCTGTGTTTTTCTCTAGTCCCTCCGTAGGACCGAGTACTTTGGCTGAAGGCTCTTCCAGAGGTGAAGCTCAGCGATGGATCTGAAGGGTCACAGCTGAAAGACATCCTAGAAGCAATACTATCTAACAAAGCAAACCAGGAGTGAGGAGGTTCCCAACTGCCCTGTGACTCCTGAATACTGTTCATCTGTATGAATTCAGCAAGATGGGCAGGAACAGCACAGAAAGCTAGAACTTAGTTTTTTTTTTTTTAAATGAGAAACACCCCATTCCATTAAGTGGTCCTTCATGGAGCCCTGTTTCCTGGCCAGGTAGGGCCTGAACAAGGACCAGAGACTTACTGGAGAAGACTCTGAGCGATGGATGAACTTAGTCAAGTTGGGGAATGTGAAGTCGGTGGCTTCTTACAGATGCTTCTGCCTTGGGTTGGAAGCTGTGAACTGTGCTTTAGGTCAAAGGCAAGAACTTGCTTTCCCTCATCAGTTCCCGCCCCGCAAGCAATCAATCATTTATCCCCTGGGGCATTGTAGTTCATGGGTCTGTGGCCTGTTTTCCATTGGCCTCTATTATCATTTGCTAATTAGATTACAACCTAGTATTTACCTTACTATGCCTTTCACAGCCCTTCCCCTGCTGTGTTTTTCTGTTAGCTTTAGAAATGTGGCTGGCCTTGATGTCTCTTGGCCTATTGCGTTAAACCAAGCAGAGGGGAACTTCATAGTCCATTGTGCTTGGGGATGCCAGCAGAGGCAAAAGGAAAGAAAATTCACTCACTGTGACTCATGTTCAGACACGACTTCCTTTTGAGAATATGCACTTCGGAAATTTTAAAGATTGTGGCATCCCTGGATTGCCCTGGGCTTTAAAATATAACTCTCACCTTGAATCTTGCTTATGCTTAATAAAAATTGATTTTCTAATATAAAATAGCATCATGTCCATCTGTGGAAGATACTCTGTGCCAGCCCATCTAGGCTGTGGAGCCCAGTTAACACTAATCTAAATATCATTCTGAAAATGATTACTTCTATGTATGATTAACATTTAGATTACTGGGATCTAAGTAAGTAATGCAGATTATTGTATCTAGTGTGGATGAGCTTTTTTTTTTTTTGGCGGGGGGGTGGGGGGTGGGGGGTGGGAGGTCAGATGAAATCCTCAAATGACTGATGATGCCTCAGAGAACAGAAGCTGCCTCCAAATTGCAGCAAAGAAATGTTGTCTTAGGTCCAGCAAGGTGCTCAGCAATAAAAGTGCCAAGCCTGATGACTTGAGTTCAAATGTCGGGAACTGCACGGTAGGAAGAAGAAAATGAAGAAAATGAATTGCCAGGAGTTACCCTCTTACCTCCATTTGTACACCATGGCAGGTACATACACACCAGACAGACAGACAGATTCGTGTGCACACGCACATTTATACATGCACATACACACAAATAAATAACAAATAAGCATAATTTAAAAAAGAAATGAAGTGGCATTAGTGATGCCCTATGACCTTCTGGGGTCTGATTCTCTGTCACCCACCCAGATGTTCACTCTTCACTCCCTTCAAGGAAAGCAGATGATATTAACTCTTAGTATGAGCTCTTACTGTGAGCAAATACATCAATTTAGTCTATTATCATTAGTATTTTGGATCATTTCATGCCTGGCTTTGAGTACTTATTTGCTTGGCTTATGTGTCACTGATCCCCAGTGCAAGTAATAAATATTAACTCTATCTCAAATAAGGTTCTATGTTGAGCTAGCTTCAATCCAGGTAGTAGCATCTTATCCCAAGTTTTCAGGGTACAGAATTTTCACTAGAAATGCACCCAAATGCTAAGGGTTAAGAAACCCTGCCATGCATATACCCATACATACACACAAACATGCATGCACACACACACACACACCACATATGTGCCTATATACATGCACATGCATGCAAACACACACACACACTTGTACATGTACACACACAAGCACGCACACATACACACACATTGGGGACGGACAACATAACCAGGGCTTCAAATTATCTTCCCAAGTGGCCCCTGCTCTCCAGTGTAATTCTGAGGTTCCACCGCGCAGCTGGTGAAATGACCTCTCTCTGCCTCTGACAAGCAGTGTATGGCAACATCTTATTCAGCTATGTCTCAGCTGGGTTTGGGGACATGACTTGGGGTTCTTCTATGGTTGGCATGCAATAGCTGGCATACAGATATTGCAAACTGGACTAGGGCTTTCCTCACCTCTATCCACTATCTACCCATCTGCTTTCAGGGGGTCTCTTCTTTCTAAGCTTTTTCTGGTCCAAGACTAGAAGCAGTAAGAGCCTCCTAGCTCAGCCCATTGATACCTGTCAACATGTTTCTTTTGTGATCATCATATATAGCCCAGGATTTCTTTTTTAAATTGACACTGTGTGTTTGTGTGTGTGCACATGCATATGCACATATATCTGTGTGCACACATTTGTGTGCCTGTGTATGTGCATGTGTATTTCTGTGCGTGCCTGTGTGTCTGTGTGTCTGTATTGTGCTTGTGTCGGTGTGCGCATGTACATGACATGGTGTGTAGGTGGGTCAGAGGCTTTCTTTCTAGAGTCCATTCTCTCCTTCAACCAGGTGGGATTCTGGGATTGAATCCTGGAAAGGTCAGCAGGATTGACAGCAAGCTCATTTAATACACTGAACCACCTTACTGGCCCAAGTTCAGGAGTACCCCAGTTACCTGTGATGAACTGTGACTGGCTCTCTCCACAGCTTGTCCTTGGGCCACCATCTTCACAATCAGAAAGGAAAAAGTGATCTATCAACATGGCAAAGCTGTATCTGGATCAGCAGATGTGAAATTACTAACGCCAAAAGCCTCTAAATGGTCCCTCCTAAGACCTCACCAAAGATCATTGACATCCATAGACCCCACTCATGTTCCTTCCCTTAACTGGCAAAATTCTAGTCCCCATTACTGGCTTGAAAATTGCTTTTCTAGTTGAGAATAAAGTAGAAAAGAAATCACATACACTACCAGGAAGAAAATAACGCTGAAGATGTCCGCCATGTCCTGCTGAAGTTACAGTTCTCTGAGCATTGTCTTGAAACCATCAAATGGAAAATGCATCAGAACTCTGAATCCTTAGCCAGCTAGATCATCTGGAACATGGCATTAAGCATCGCACTTTTTATATTCATAAGGATATGATAATTCCATGAAGAAATGCCTGGGTCTTCTGCCATGTCATAGGTGTTAGGAAATAGTGGCCGTGACAGGCACTGTGTAGCCAAAGGTGTGAGGTGAATGGAGTTATGGGTGAAAAGAAATAGGTTTTTTTCCCCAAATACAACAACAAAAATGATTAGACCTGTTTGGTTTGTTTTTTGAGATTTTTTTGTGGAATTTTACGTTCTTAAGTGTGTCCTTCTTAACCTTGCCTGTTCTCAAGAGGTGTCACATACTGTAGTCTTATAAGATATTGGCTCATGCAGAACCAGGAGCCCTACCATTTCCGTGGCTCAGACATCCATCTCCTTGATGACTTTTAACACTGGAGATTACATAAGAGTCTCTCTTACCTATGATTTTGAAAGCACTCAAGGATATTGTAGGATTACACACACTGTAAGAAAGTCTGAATTGAAATAATAACATCATACCCTTGAAATGTTAAATACTCCTACATACTGGATTTTCAATAAAATCTAAGCAAACAAATCTTGAAGCTATCTTTCCTGTTAACTAAAAATGACACAAATTTAAATTAATAAGTGATATAACAATAAAGCTGCTCAAAGATAGGATTCATCGTGCACTAAACACAAGATTCTTTATTTAGGCCAGACGTGATTATGTGATAATAGGATAAATGCCTTGCTAAGTGCATAAAAATGAAAACACTCTGTATATCACACAGGCATATTACATTTCCAGGGCATTAATTTACTTCATTATGCAATGAAATTATACTTTTTAAGTGAAATCTCAAGGAGAAATCAATTTGCTGAATGGAACCCAAGATATATTCACCTTAGATAAAGATCAGCACTTATCACACGTTCCACATCATGCAATAGCCTTCCCGGGCCCTTTTAAAATAAGGAAGAATTCTAGAAAACTCCTAACACATCTTGGCAAGAATGCAAGAATTTGTTCTGTGGACTCAAAGTTTTTCCGAGAGAGAGAGAGACAGAGAGAGAGACAGAGAGAGAGAGAGAGAGACAGAGAGAGAGAGAGAGAGACAGAGAGAGAGAGAGAGAGAGAGACAGAGAGAGAGAGAGAGAGAGACAGAGAGAGAGAGAGAGACAGAGAGAGAGACAGAGAGAGAGAGAGAGAGAGACAGAGAGAGAGAGAGAGACAGAGAGACAGAGAGAGAGACAGAGAGACAGAGAGAGAGACAGAGAGAGAGAGAGAGACAGAGAGAGAGAGAGAGACAGAGAGAGAGAGAGAGACAGAGAGAGAGAGAGACAGAGAGAGACAGAGAGAGAGAGAGAGACAGAGAGACAGAGAGAGAGACAGAGAGAGAGAGAGAGACAGAGAGAGAGAGAGAGACAGAGAGAGAGAGAGAGACAGAGAGAGAGAGAGAGACAGAGAGAGAGAGAGAGACAGAGAGAGACAGAGAGAGAGACAGAGAGACAGAGAGAGAGACAGAGAGAGAGAGAGAGAGACAGAGAGAGAGAGAGAGAGACAGAGAGAGAGAGAGACAGAGAGAGACAGAGACAGAGAGAGACAGAGAGAGACAGAGAGAGAGAGAGAGAGAGAGAGAGAGAGAGAGAGAGAGAGAGAGAGAGAGACTTCATTCTGTCTGTTCAATTGCCAACCAGCACTTCTAGTTCATCCACTTCCCTCTGTTTTCACAGAAACCTGAACCAACACCCCATACATCACCCCTTTCCTGACCTGTGCAGTTGCTCCCTAATCTGGGTTCCCCCTCCTTCTCACACCGCTAGAGTCCACTCTGCACATAGCAGACAGAGGGATGTTCTAGGGATGAAAATCACGTGTTACCCACCAATCAAGCGTCCCATGGCCTTCTACCACAGACGAAATCTCTATGCTTCTCTAGATCCCACTGGCCCCACTGTTTGTTCTCAATGTCTTCCATTTCCTTGCCTTTTACCATAATCAGCCTGTTGGTCTTGGTCTGTTTCTTTTGTTTGTTTTTTGTTTGTTTTGTTGTTGTTGTTGTTTTGTTTGTTTCATGGATCCAAACTTATTCCCACTTTAGGGTAGAAGGCTTTTATTTCTATCACTTGGGATATACCCCTGATGTTTTCTTATTGAAAATATCTTGGACCATACTGTGTGTAGTGACCCTTCCAAGTCACTTCTCATTCCTCTGGAGGCTTATTTTTTCATCAATGACAAGAAAATATCTGCCATATCTGTTGTCATCTGTTTCCCTGGCCCAGGGGACCAGTGATTGGATTTGCTTTGTTGGTATTACAGCTTTAGAGCTAGCACTGTGCTTGGCAGCCCCCAGGATCTTACTAAACTGACTGACTGAAGCATGTGGATTCTGATAGTTTCCATGGTGGATCATGAAGGGTTCTTCTTGCCAATGTAAATAAGAGATATAAAAAGACACATATCCAATCTATTTGCATGATCTTAATGAATCCTCCCCAAGGACTATTTTTAAAAGAGCACATTCATTAAGGAATGATTGGTTTGTTAAAACCCTTTGAACCACCTCTAGAGGCTTAGGATTGACTGATGACATTTCCTGCACTTTTATGAACGTATTCTTAATGTCCCCATGTTCTCTCATGGGCTATTGCAGCAATATGTGCTACTATGTGACATTTTGATTTTCATCCCATCAAGTACACAAATCAAAAAAGATGTTGCTATCATGGATGATAGGCATTTTATCAATTCTTGCTGCCAGCAATAGAAATAACGTTTGGACAACTCCTCCTGCTGTATATCTAATTTTCTTGATAAATTAAAGCCTAGTTTTGGCCTCTGACAGAATTTAGTCCATGTAATTAATGAAATAGGATCCTATGCATTCTTGCTTCAGGATGCTAAAGATATGCTTTGTACCCTTCCTGAAACATAGATGATAGACAAGAAAACAATCCAGATTACTTACTGTCAAATTCACTCAATTTCCCTTAAATAAATAAAGTCAAAATGAAGTTACGTGAATTAATCGCACAGATCAAGAAAGTAAGATGTCAATAGCACATGCATGTCTGATATTGTTCCTGACAACTGAGCAAACTCTACATGAGGTGAAGACTGTGACCTCAGAGAAGGGGCTGACCATCTGAACAGTCCCGCCTCCCTCCCCAGCTTCATAAAGGTCGTCAACAGGCCCTCGTGGAAGCATGCCCACTGTGCCATCAGCGGGTCCTCTGCATCCAGTAGCGTGTGCGTCTGGTATGATCTGTTCATAGGTGATAGCGGCATGCCGACAGCCTCTGCTGTAAAGGAGACTCTGGGTCAGGCTCGGCTTCCTCCAGCTGCAGAATCACTCTTCCTCAATTCTACACCATTCCTCCCTTCCCACCTCCTGATACCACCCATGTCTCATATGCACATGACCCAGAGAAAGTACTGATATATCTTTGATACATCCTCTCCCTGGTCCAGTTCTCGTTGCCCCATATGTTTTCTCCTCCCTATTTGGAGACTGTTGGATGAATGACAGAGCCAGCATCACTTCTTTTGGGTGCCCTTGTGCTAGCCAGCATCACACTCTTCAAGGAGTGAGAATCAAGCAGAAAGCATCAATGCCATCTATTTGGTTTTCTAAAGAAAGCATGAAAGCTTTTTCTTTTTTCTTTTTGAATTATTTATTTATTTATTTATTTTATTCAGATTACAACTCAATTGTTATCCCATCACTTGTATCCTCCCATTCTTCCCTCCCTCCCACTTTCAGCCTATTCCCCTCCCCTAGGTCTATGACCGAGGGGGATCTCCTCCCTCACTTTATGGTCATAGGCTATCAAATCTCATCACGGTAGCCTGCTTATTCTTTCTTTGAGTGCCACCAAGAACTTGTTTAGCTCTTAGGAGCCTCAAGTCCACAGCGCATTCATACAGGAAATGTCAGTGATTGGAAGTTCGCAGAAAGAAATGGCAGCACAGTCAACAGAAGGGGAGAGGATAGTGAGGACCGCCTATGTCTTTGCCTTTCTCTCCCAAAAGAATTGCCTCTGGATGGTTTTTCCCCAACACAAACTTCCTCCTTCCTATCACCAGTCTTTGTCATGAACTTTCCTTTGCAGTGTCAATAAGCAGTCCCAACTTTACCATTCAGACTGAAGCATGGGAGCAGTCGCTCTATTAAAGCATCCATAAATCATCCTCCTTTGAACCTGCTATTTGTTTCCTGTGCTTGCTGGGTAATTATTCTCATCCTGGTACCTTGCTGGATGGCCATGACCCTAAGATGAAGCTGGGGAGATGAGAAGGGAAAAATGTCACAATGGTCAGCTTCGGGCTATGGACTTGTTCAAGATGATCAACACATGGCATCACTCAGGTTAATAAGCCTGCGGAATATTTTTTACAAGAAAAATGTTTGCCTCCGTTTGGTGTTATTGTGCTGTGATTTATGCTTATCTTCAGAAGGCAAATGAAGGGCAAAAGAGAACAATTAATCTCTGTCTATTTAGCTTTTTTTATTAAATACCTATTATGGTGGGTGGAATATGGGGCTAGAGGAGAAAAAAGCAAAAATGATTTACCAGTTGGTTGTAAGGATTGCAGAGAAAGACAAAGCTGAGTGTGGAGTCAGGCTTCCTATTTGGGGCATGCTGAGCAGGGAGGCCACAGAGAATGGGTGTGCTTTGAGTTAAAGGAAATCAGGAACTGGTTAAGAAGGCCACAGACTATTCTCAGCTCACAGAAGGATTCTTCCTCCCAGAGAACATTTGTAATCGTGTAGGTGCGAATTCAGTTGTGATAATGACTCGTTGGAAGAAAATGAAAGGAAGAAATGTCTCTGTTAGTAATTCTGATAGAGCTGGGGAGCTCAATGTCCTACCAATACCAGTCTAGCCACAGGCAGTTTTTTTTTAACCAAAGATGTCAGTGTAATTCTGCATATAAACAGACAGAGTGATGGTCTTGGGGCTGGCACAATCCAACACATGCCTTGTGGGTGTCTTTTATCACTTAAAGCAGGCTCCTGTGGACCACACATCTTCACATCTTTTCAAACCACCCTGAAGCCCTGCGGTCCCCATGCAGCTCAGGTTGTTGTCCACCTTCTGTTGGTAGGGGTTTGATCTAGGACCTGCAGCAGAGCAGAGCAAGAGAGCCCATCCTAAGCACATATATGTTGTTCTTCACGCTTGAAGGTGAATTTACTGGTGGCAACTGATTCTGATAAGAGTGAAAAGATCGGCAAAAGAAGAAGGATGCTGCCCACTCTACGTGTATGCAGGAATAGCTCTGCACGTTGTTTGCAACAAGGAAAGAACTTATTGATGATCAAGAGGCTTTCGCCCTCTTCATTGGAAACTTGAAAAGAAATCAGCTTATACTTTTCTTAGCTAATTTAGACTCAAATTAGCCAATTTCTGTGTTGTATTTCTAAGAAAATGTTACTTTTTTTTTTTTTTTACAGATTTTTCTTTCTCTATATCTGTGTTCATAATTTCTTTGAAAGTGGATTCATCCAGTATCATTGTTTTACACTTCATATATACTCTATGTATGGTTTTGGTCTCATTTTATTACAAGATTCCAAGAATGATAGGATTAAAAATATTAGGTTGTAACCTTAATAAATTAAACTTTTGAAACAATGCACTTTCTATTTTAAATGCAGTTGATATAATACTTCTGTGTACTCAAGCTATTCAGCCATTCTTCTCAGCCACTGGGAATCTTACAAGTGTCTTAATGCTACAGTTTTCTCCCCTTTGGATGAAAATTGGAGATGCTTCCTATTTTATTCTATAACTCATTATGTTGAAAAGCATCCTGGAAGAGTTATCAAAATGATAACATCTAATTAAATTTCAGGTGCTCTAACAAATAAGCCATGTGCAACCCAGCTCCAGAAAGACTCTGGCCCTGTGTTATAAGTGATAGCTGCATTGTGTGACAGCCTCCACTACAAGGCATATAGGTACCACACCTCCAAGGCCACCACTCTGCATGCAGAAGTGCAGGTGTGTGTGTGTGTGTGTGTGTGTGTGTGTGTGTGTGTGTGTGTGTGTGTTCGTGTTCGAGTTTGAAGGCATCCAGGGCTGTATATCAAGTCCATGTCTCTCCACCAGTGGTGAGGTACCGGCAAACAGGGACTTCTTCCTTGACTGGCTCAATGGTTTTACCAAGGTCATCTATTTTGTCAGAAGCCAAGAGCACGTGACACGAAGGCGGGAGTTGAAGGAAGACCCTGGTAAGTCATTTCGTCACTCAGTCGTTTCTCTGGTAACTGCCAAGTGCCAACACTCTGATAACACATACAAAACGTGTCTACTAGAGCCAGGCTCGGCCTCGTTTCTTCCTTCCAGCCATGAAGGACATAACTATTTGTCTCCTGCTGCACTGAAGAAGGAGCAGACTTAATTCTTTGCATATTTAACCTGGGTGGAATTTACGGTCAACTCCCGGAAAGGGATATTTAATATCTACTGATCAGTAATCGAGCATCGGTTGTTCCATGGACTTCTCTGAAGAGAAGAGATGCCCCTAAACATCCTAGTGAGTGATTTTGGGGTGCTTGGGGCCCAGAAATATAAACCATGCTCTCGCTATCTTTTCCTCTTCAATTGATGATGGTTGTGTGACCATGGTCAGAGGAGCAAAACCTTTTAAGAGTTTAAACTTCTCTATGTATAGCAATAAATAAAACCAATGTTTAGTTTTGTAAAACAAAAACAAAAAACCCTTATTAGTTCATCACTTTTCCTGGGATGAAATCTTCAATGGCTTGCAAAACGCACAGAATAGCATCTTCCACAGTCACTGCACACTGTTCAATTTACATCATGTTTTCAGATTCTGAGTGGTCTGCCGTAATACCACGAAGACCCTGCTGAGCCTTGACACTACCATTGCCTAAACACTGAAGGGAAAATGGCTTCTCTGAGGCCACAGGTTTTGCAAGAACACCCCATAATTACCTCCACTTCTGAACTCCCATTGCAATGAATACACGTTTGGAGTTCAATTCACTCTCTCCTGTGGATTAGATTTATATGTCCCTTGGATATTTTTCTACCTTCCTTCTTCCCCCACCTCCTCCTGCTTCATTTCCATGACATGTGCAGTGGGAGGAAGACTGCTACAGATGGCTATTAAATGTGGATTAAATATGTGAATTCAAACCCAGACATGCATGTACCCAGCATTGTGTTATTGTTTCAATACTCATGAAAGATGATCACCATTGAACATTAAGGCAGACCTACATGTTTTTATTTTATTTCACTTAAAAATTGATTACCCAGGAAAGTTTATGTTTAGCAGAGCAATAAAATGTTTTCCTGACCACAGGGCCTTTTTACTTGATTCTCACAACAATCCAGGAATATGATCAGAAGCAGTGGTTCTCAACCTGTGGGTCATGACCCCTTTGAGAGTTGAACAACCCTTTCCCAGGGGTCACATATCAGATATCCTAAACATCAAATACTTACATTACGATTCATAACAGTAGCAAAATTGCAGTTACGAAGTAGCAGTAAAAATAGTCTTATGGTTGGGGGTGACCGTAACATGAGGTATGGAAAGGATCACAGGATTAAAAAGGTTGAGAAGCATTGATCAAGGGTGTGAATCCCTGAGATAGCCATTCCACTTCCTGTGGGCATTACATGGGTTGTGCAATGCTCCTATGTCAGTGAGTCACAGTTGACATCGTAAGAACGTTCTAATTTTTTCCCCAACTCTTAAGCAAAATTTCTTCAATTCTCCTTCACTTACTGGCTTACTGGCTTAAATTTAGAGTTTAGAACAAAATACATGGCCTTTTGACGGTAAATGCAACTCTGTTATCCAAGCCAGAAATGGCACATGTAAAGACAAAATGCTAATTATCTTGTACCCTTTTCTTCAAGCGCAGTGTTTGTGTTGTACGGCCTGTTGGGACATACCCGTATACCAACTGCAACACAGGGGCAAATTAGTCAAGCAAAAGCGGAGAATAAGCCTCAGAATTGAGATGTCCACTAAGCAAAGACATAATGGTTCTAATTATTTTGACCATGATTTGGTCTTGACCTTACCATGTAGCTACAAACTTTACAATCTGGAGTCTGGATAACAGAAACTTTAACAGACATCCATTTGGACTAAAGTGGTCTCTACATTGAGGTGTAGGTGTCATTAAGGTTTTCATGGATCACAGGAGGAGGAATTTTCACAGAAGCTAGTGTCAGGCACGAAGTATATATATTTGGCATGCAGAATAGTCCAGAAGCAAAGTTGCTTGTGTCAATTCAGCGCTAAAGATCAAGACTCATAGAGGAAGCTACAGCTCAACAACACTGTTATAGAGAAACAACTCCTAATAGCTTCTCATGTGACAATATGATTGACTCGTGAGCAGGCCGAGGGAAAAGTATAGGTATAATAATATTGGCAATCTTAATGCTCAAATATAGGAAGATCTTGTCTCAGTTTTCAGTCTATAAGCCTAGAAGCTATCCTAATTTGGATTGCTTCATGTATGCCCTGCATGAACCAACCAGGTCTTGTTAGACCATCAATAAGTTACTTCTAAGTCACTCATACTACAAGGGGTGGTTTCTCCCTACAGCTAGCCTCTCAGTTCATGTCTACCGTTTTCTTAAAAGTTCTTGGCTAACAAATGCTTGTAGGTCAGCCTTGTCATAAATGTAGTCATTTTCATGATCTATGTAAGAACTGATACATAAAAATGGAACATGACTTGTTCAAGATATGCCAATCCCTGGCTGGGAACACACTGAGTCCTCTGGTACCATGGGTCTTGGATGCTTGCTTTGTTTTCCACTTCTGAAATGACCCTTCATCCCACCATGTTTGATCATCATACAGTGCTCCAGCTGATTAGGTAATTTCATTCTTTTCTTTCTATACATTGCTGTCTTCAGGTTATATGTTCCTCTTTTAAAAAGAAACAAAGAATCACAATATTGGAATTTTTAATAAAGACTCAGCAAACCAACCTAATTGCAGAAGGTCAATAAAACACAGCGCTTGGCAGCTGAAGCAGAGTACCATCTCCTATTCAAGACACAGCAATTACCTGGTTAATTTGACACGTAACCAAGATCTACCATCCCAATACACAATCCCATTTCTTCGACTTTCAACTTGTTACTTTAACCTGATTTCCATGAGTACTCATTTGTAAGTTAATTTTTTTTTCCTAGGTTGCTTTGGAAACCACACAGTTGAGTAAGATTCAAAGATCCATTTAATGGAGTCTGGCTCTATCCTGTCGTTATTCTACCAAGCCTGTCTTTTGGCTAATTCTTGATTTAGTATCCAACCTGGAAGGCATTGAGCCAATGTCCTTCTGAAGAAAACAGCCGAATACACTTCTTTTCAGTGAATGAAGAAATATTTCATTTCCTTGGAATGGTTCTGAAATAACAGAGTTTAAAACATCACCGAGAGAGGTGATTAAAATATATCAATTCCAAGGCTTTTGAGAAACACACTTGGTAAACATCCAGTCCAAGAATCTGCATTTTCATGAGTATACACTAGTGAATTTTTAGAATATGTTCCACAGAATATATTTGGAAAGATGTACCCCTTATGAACTGATGACATACTAAATGCATGCCAAATCCTCGCCACTCCCTTCATTGCACATTGATGATGTTCAGCTAAGATGGTCCTCATACTACGGGGATCCCAGGAACTGAAACTTTCTTTAGTCTAAGTTTTCAATTAGTGAAAAATCACATCTTGAAACTGTATCACCTTAAATTTAATTCAGACTGAAGCCCAGATCCCACTGCACGTCTGTTTTGAAACCTAATCATCCTTGGCCATGTGCTTCTCATGATGCAAGGCTTACTATGTTTATGGCATCTATGTGTCTCTCCAGAATAGGTGGACCCTCCTGTCTGCCACCAGGAGGTTGGTTTCTGTGTACAGAACAGTAAGGCCCATTAAGAGCATCTGAGACGTCGTACAGGTTGCTGGATAGCAGTTGGAGTTCACAGGGGATGTTAGAGAAAGCTCACGGGGAACAGAGACTTTCACTTTTTAGACAACAAACCATCACAAAGCTTCCATTATTCAACAAGATCTGGCTTCACAAGTGAACAAAACAAAAAGACTGAAAACATGTTTTTAGGGAAAGGCTCGTTTTGAATATTTATGAATAAGTCACTTCAGAGCCCAGCAATCATTGAGGTAAACTGAATACAGGTATCCTTCTAAGTGTGCCCTAGCCTTCTGCTCTAGTACTTGCCTCCTAGGCCAGCCCCTGGTCAGCCATCATGAAGAGGTGTGGTCTCCAGACCCATCCTCACCACAAAGCCAGTCTTGGATCAGGATCAGTGCACTGGAGACCCAAGTTGTGTTTTTACCTGAGTAACCTACACAACTAGACTAATGACAGCTCTGATGGTAGCATGCCCAAAGCTTCCATCTGGGCTGGCTCAGCCCCTGCTATTGGTCTATAGTAGTCTCGGACTCCCTTAAAGGCAGGATCTCATGGCTCTAAACAATGCTAGTGTTGCTATAACTGTGTAGCCCCCAAATGCTACACTAGTTCGAAGAGTTTCCTCGATCACTCTTTTTGTACCATAATCCCAGAATTACTAGAGGCTGTTACCATGGAACTTCCTTACATCCTAAGTGGGACTTTAGGATGACGAAGATCCCAAGATCTCTACACTGGTGCTAATATATATGTCAAGAAAAAAAATAGGCCTGCTGTACCTTTAAATTAGTCATGCCATTTTAAATGCCCATCACCCCAAGTTACAGATCTCGGGAGCTCTTAGAGAATACGAAACCCATGAGCATTGTTTCTCAAAGTGGACTTAACATAGCCTCAGCCTCACTGGTGGGCAACCAGGGACTAGGCAAGCATGTAGGGTTTATGTAGGGCATGCATCCCTGTAATAGCAAATTCGCTTAAAAACCTAGGAAGAAAAAAAATGTATGTTCACATTAACATCTGGATATTATGGAATAGGACTCAAACTTGTACTCCATTTTGCAACATGAAAATAAAATGTCAATGACAATTCCTGCTGGTGCTGGCTGCTTAGGCCTCTGTCTATTAATTAATTACCTTGGGGTGCATGTGTGTTCTCTCCTGACACTTGGGGTCTACATCTGGAATTGGGAATCTCAGCTTGTTTCTTCATCTCGCAGAAGAGAGGAACTAAAGCCATGATTTGGTCAGAGTCAACAATGAGCTGTTGTCAGAACTAACAATCTTTGTCAAGGTCAATTTTCACATTTTCAAAATGCGTATAGTGCTGTAATCTCAGTGAGCATAGAAGATATCGACATATTTCTTCAAATGTATTGGTCATTGATAGGCTATATTTTTTCACAGGGGAGAGAAAAAAAGCCAAATATAATGGGGTATCAAGGTGAAGATGATAGCTGTGCGTGTGTACGTGTGCACGCACATGCATGTTCAGTTCACAGGCACATGTTTTTATGTATAAATATCACAAGCCTAGGTTCCTGAGTTTTGCAGTAAAGATGCATCAGAGCAAGAAAAATATAACGCAAAACAGAGACCATTCAGATCACTGAATATGCATTTTCCCATTTTTCAATTTGGTACACTATAATAGTGCTCATTAAAATACAAGTGTGGCCCACCTAACCTCAGCCTTTTCCCTGGAAAAATCATGCCTTCTTAAGTGTTTCCATCGTTCATGTGAAAATCTGAAAGGGCTAAGCATCTTTCCACTCGCAGCTGCCTGCAGTAATGGATTATGCCTTTGAACTTGCCAGTAAACTTCACGGTCCTCGTATAAATATCAAACTTGTCAAACTTGCTTTCCAGGGAAGGCGGGTAATGAAAGGCTTATCTGTTTGGGGAGTAAGTTAATGCCTCAACTTCACCTCAAAGTCCCATCCTGAGAAGATTTCAATGCCAGAGAGGTTCCTGTCAGCTATCGGGGTCATCTCTGGCTAGGCCTGGAGGCTGCATTCACTGAAGACTGGGCCTACTGTTCACCCCGTCATCCACAGAGCCTGCAGCACTGCCGTGAACTCAGCACCTTCCTTTACTCTTCCCTTCTCTTTGAGTCCGGGCACCGGAGGATCAAAGGAATCCAAATGCATGAGGTACAGTGGAAAGAAATCAGTGTGGGTCTGCCAAGATTGCCCCAGGGACCTAGGGGGTTACCCAGTGCTGTGAGGTGAATAGTCAAAGGCTGCCCACCTGGTTCATTACGGAGCTCAGCCTGTTCTCCCAAAGGGACCAAGGGTAATTTCTCTGTGTCTGTCAGGGGACAACTAACAGTTTTTCCCTTTCCAAGAAACGCGTGTATATATAGAGAGTACACCGTCCCGGAACTATGTATTTGCAATCTGATAACAGTCCCTACACCACTTTCCAGCGTAAAATTGCGGAGAGCACGAGAGTGTGTTTTAAAGATTAAAAACAGAGCATTATTCAAAATATAAAGAATGGCTTTTGCCAAGGGCCGCCTTCTGCGCTCGCTCCTCGCAAGCGTTCTCATCGTGGTTTGCTAAGACAAAGCTTGCTTCACTCTCAGATGTCTTGTTAAATTCTTAACAATCCCCAGAAGGTACCTGACCGCTTGGGCCACATAAAGCACCCTCCATGGGAAGATCAGGGGTCTTTGTTTTCCTCGTAGGTAGTTGAGGAATGAGCTTCTAATGAGAACCTTCTGGCCTTCTTCAGACATGAAACTCTGTGATCTCAAGTTTCCGCAGCGTGCCCCAGAGAAAGGGCTGTAGGTTTTAACGTGAGCAGTGGTGCTGGCTAAGGGGAAATACGGGGACCGATTGTGGACCCCCAGAGCCAACCCTCGGAACAAATGTTTCTACCTGGCCCTTAACAGAGATATCAGACCTCGTGTGCTTTGGGTTCTCTGCCCCCCTTTAACCACTCCCAGATCTGTGGCCAGCTGTATTGTAGTTAAATTTCAAAATCCTCATTTGGCAGCTTTGTACAGTGGTGCGGTAATGGTTATAAAGCCCGTGGTGCACGTTGGAAAGTGGCAGGCACAGATACGCACTTTAAAGGAGGCGTAAAATGAACGAAACACATTACTGATGCAAGACCCAGTATTAACCACATTCATACTAGTTGTATATTTGTTCCAATAAACCCATAGTGCCAGATGTAAAATTAGCCTATAAAACTTCTCTCCACTTCACCATCTACTGTTGCTATGTTCAAACCCCAATCAACAAAAGTAACATCTTTCCTGAAACAATGGTTTAAAACAGTGCACGCGATTCGCAGCACACGTACACTCACAATACACTGTGTGTGTGTGTGTGTGTGTGTGTGTGTGCAAATATAACACTTAATGCATTGTTGTACATAAAAGGTTTAAGTACATAATTACATATACATGTATTTATATAGAATGGTTGCAATGATTTTGATTACTGGGAAGATTGAAAGAGACCCCCCTGCTTTGACTTATGTCAGATTAAAGGAATTTGAAAGGCCTGTGTTCCTCACACTTGCCCCAGAACACTGCTCGAGAAAGAAAACTTAGGCTTTGTGACAAATTCTCTGATATTTGTTTGGCCAGTGCATTTTATCTGATCTTCAGACAGAAGCATCTGGATTTTCCCCAGGGGTCCCACCTATTGATCTAATCAACTGAACTCAAGAATAAACATAGAGGCCAGGCCTAGATAAGTAGGTCACTTGGTACCCAGTGTCTCCAGTTACTTTGCCTAGGATGCCATATAAGCCAATCCAGTACTGTAGGTTGCCATATAAGCCAATCCAGTACCGTAGGTTGGGACATAATCTTTTTGTTGTTTTTCCTCACAGTACTAGAGATTGAACCTAAGAAGGGTCTCACCCATGCTAGGCGTGCAGTCAGCGGCTGAGCTACAGCCCAGCCCTGGTACAGAATCTGATTAGGAACTCTGGGAAGTTGGGCGTGGTGGACAATGCCTGCAATCCCAGCACTTGGTAGGCAAAGACAGGGAGATCTTGAGTTCAAGTCTTCAAGCCTGGGATCCATTAGAAGGAAGGAACGAAGAAGAAAGGAGGAGGAAGGAAGGGAGGGAGGGAGGAAGGGAATAAAACGAGGGAAGGAGAAAGGATAAAAGGGAAGAATAGAGGGAGGGAGGGAGGGTAGACTGCAGAGAGGGAACATTTAGAAAATAAGGTGCTTGGGCCGGGTGTGGCAGCGCACACCTTTACTCTCAGCACATGGGAGGCAGAGGCAGGCAGATCTCTGTGAGTTAAATGAGTCCGGGACAGCCAAGGCTACACAGAGAAATCCTGTCTCAGAAAAAAAAAAAAACCAAAAAAACCTGAAATGAAACAAAAAATAAAATGCTTGCCTTGTAAAACCTGAGGCTGTGAATGCCCTTTCCAATAGGGAGATCTTAGGAGAGAGGGCCACCGAAGCTTGGGACTGACTCAGGGAAACAGAATTAAAGCAGGGGCAAGAGCTAATCCACAAAAACATTATTTAAGTGTCTGGCCCCAAGTGTGCCTGAAGCTGGTCCACTCCTTGGACTTTGCAGTCGATTTAATGAATCATTTTCTTTACATAAATACTATGTTTTGTTAGGCTTTCTATTTTGTCCCTGAAAATGCACTGATGAAAGTGTCTTTGCTGTGTAGGTTCATGTCAATACTTTCATGATAATCTGTGAGGCTGGTATTACCTTCATTTATCAGATTCTAAGCATCTAAGGCTTAGTGGAGACAAGTAAGGTAACTCATTTACCTAAGACCACACCAATAATGAAGTCATAATTCCTAAACTTGGTTTTTAATATGGGTAAACCTAGAGTTTAAATGTGTCTTTAAATGTAAATATCTTTGGAAGGAGAAATAATTTATTCAAGCCATAAATAATTTAAATCTCAATTAAGTGAAAGAGCTATGTGTACTCTCAGTTCAGAAATGAACTTCAAAGGAAGAGGAGTGTGAAGGAGGCCAGATGTGAGTCTGTATAAGAAACACGGGGGTGGGGGTTGAGGGGGTGGTGGAAGCCTCAGTGAAGAGTTGACATTCACCGGAGACACACATACGAGCTGGCTTCCTTCTCTACCAAGTCCCACTTTTCCTATCGTCATTGTGAAAGCAGAGGCACACGGAGGTGAAACCGGAGAGGCAGCATCACAGCGTGCAGATGCTGTGGAAGAAGCAGGCAGCTTTCCACGCCTGATTGTGGCCTGGCATACACAGACAGGAGACGAGAAAGCCTTGCCTGTGCTAACAAGTAAATACCCATGAGCTGCTTTGTCAATGAACTCTAGAACTCCAACGCCTTCAGGAAATGGGTTTGAGATGATACATAATCAGACTGATGAGTTCCTTTTGAGACTTGGAGGCAACCCCACTGTTGTGTTAAAATACAGCCCAAACCATTACTACCTCCTTAGATTTCTAGAAACAGGTGGAAGTACTGCAGGATGTCCAGCCTGCAAGAGCTCTTCCTGTTGAAAAATTCATCTCCCAGACTCTGAAAGCCAAAGATGCTTATAGTTTAGAGCAGAAAGGGGGAAATACACCAAAGACCTTTTGTGTCTTAACTGCTGAAGGTGTCAAGAGTTGCTTCGTAATCACAGACTCGGTGCCACAGAACCTGGGGTAGTCAGACGGTCTCTGTAGTTGTTTTTCTTGATTCTTGAGAATTTAGATAAGTTGGAAAAGAAGCAAAGCTGGAGTATGGAAAGGTATATTCCGAGGTGGCATACCTGAACTGTGACCTTCCCGTCTTCAGAGAACTCATTGATAAGGGAAGGGGAAAGGTCACCTCCAATACTCCTTTAAGCCATGAGCATCTGAGTGGCCCTGTTCTCAGCCCATTTTAAATGGCCTGTGGCTTTTAGACAGTTCTAAAAAGAGCTTTGTCTAAAAGCAGTCTTTAGACGGCCCTGTATGACCCTACCCTAATTTCCCGGTGACACTGGGCTGGCTTCTCTTTTGTGGCGAAGGTCACAGAAGAATATCTTAAAAGAAGATGAAAGAGAAGTTGAAGGAACGAGGAGAGTGTAATTCTTTCAAAGTCCTGCCGTAAAGCCACCTCCGTGTGCTAAGAATAATTTCACATTATGGATGCCTGCTACTTTCGGGGCTTTTATGTATAAATAGTAACTTTAGAGGAAACTTGTATATGGTCATTTTTTGCCCCTGGTTAGCTCTGCCCTTCTTATTGGACCTCGGATCTCCAGGCAGCACTTTCTTGGACCCAACATCATAAAAAGGGAGAGTGCTGTGATCCATTGGCTTATAAATACATTTAATATATTTTAATGGATTTTGTTACTGACAGACGTATATAGGCAATACATGAGGAAACCTTGCCTAAAACTTTTGGAAATGTCCCATTTAGTTATTCTGTAAGAATAAAAGTCGATCTCTGAAGGAAAAACCACTACATCAAAAGTGAGTGTAGAATTTTCTACAAGTATCTTCTAAAGTTTTGGAATCATAGCCTAGAATCTCAAGTTGTTGATTTTATGCTGAGTGGGTTGTCACATATGAGGGAAGACTTATTAAAGTTTACAATTTAGTTTCCCATTTGAAATGTAAGGGAGAAGAGAAAATGAGTTAAGATGTGGCTACCTGAATCCAAATATAAGTGCTGCTTTGTTTAAAAAAAAAGAGGGGGGCACTTACTTCTATCAGCCTAGATAGATCTAGAATATAATCTGCTGGTAGCAGTAAGCTATCTTCAGCCACTGCTCAGGAAATGATTTACTATTTGAAGTGTGTGTCAGCGTTCCTTGGTGTGCCACATTTTGATCATGGTTTGGCTTTTGTTTTTCTCCCAGGGGAAGAGCAGTGATCCTCAGGGCTGTAAATAGGGAAACATCTTGCCATCAAATCTCAGTGTCTGCTGGGTCCACACTGATAGAAGCTCCATCCTGGCCCAAACTATGCTGCAGATGAGTCTCAGCCATGAGGCCCCAACCACCTTCCACTTTCTCTGAATGATTTTTGTGTCATCCATATTTTGGTTCTCCTTCATTTGAGTGTGTAATGGAGAACGGGCTGTAATTGTATTTAACTCGGTGCATCTTGGGACTGAGGTCATTAGCTGGCTATTAGTTCTTGGCATTATAAATTTCTCTACTCCCGTGATGAGTGTCCTTAGGTTACACAGATGTCTGGACATTTTTTAATTTGAATTTAAGAATTTTCCTAATACCCTTAGAAAATAAAGATTAATAAACTGTGCCCTACATTAGATAAATCAAGCATGGATAATTACATTCATTTTAATAATTTGCCTTTATAATAGTATTCCATAAAAATAAATCAAAAGTACTTAGATTTGATTACTAATCGGCAGTTCTCATACACAGCATACAATAAAATGTAATTTACTTAAAAATCAATACTTTAATGGAAACCAATTTTGGAATACCAAAGCGTGTAACAAGTGAGCGAGATCCTTGGGATATTTCCTGTAACCTGGATTTTGCCCAGGATGTTTTCTGTGGGTTTCCAGGACTGGAACTCCCTTTAGTTATAAAATGAGCCATCAGTTTAATAATCATTTCCTGGGAAGAAATAAGAAACTTCATATTATATGTCTACTTTTAATGTGGTGGTCACAATAGTAAACATATACCACAAATTATATAATGTACTTTCTTTATGAATCTAATTATATTCCATATCCATTATATAAATGTCTATTGGATCATGTTGACCTTGAGATACATATTTACCACCTTTTTTCTGACTTTATATCCTCCATCTTCACATACGAAGTAATTCCTTATCAATAAAGATTGACAACATATAGGAAACATACTAAGCTATTCAGTCTGTTTGTACTGTTTGCACTTAGTAAACAATACTATAGCCTTAGAATTGGAGCATTCTACATAGAGCCCTTATTTATAGACGTCACATGAGAATACTTTAAACGCAGGCAGAAGATATTGACAGATGTTCAGGTCTTTCAACTTCCAAATTTTAAGAACAGATTATATTAGCTTTACATAGCTTTGAATATTTTATGGTCTTTTCTAAGTGTTTTGGCAATTTCTACTGCCTTTAATTACGTGTAGTTTGCTGTATATACAATGAACTTTCACGTTGATTGTATTTTCTATCACGATTTTATTGGAAATAATGAATTTTAATCTTTAGTGAAAACTCAACTGCAAGTGGAGCCACTGTTGCCAAAAAATCTAATTATGGTGACAAGAGAAAGAAAGTCACCTCTACACACAGCTGATCTCACATATGTGCCATCAAAGATTGCTGCTTAGTGACAACTTCCCATTCGGTACTAATAGGAACACAAGACCCAGTATTTTAGTAATTTTTTAATGAAATAAAACTTATACCTTGCACTTGGATATTTTTATTTTTAAGCCCCTCTGGCCCCTCCCCCATGTCTATTATTAAAACTTCTCTGAATTTTTCAGGGCTTCTGTATCCTCTGGCAGAGTAATTTCTCTCTCCTGTAACCTCCTCTCGTATATTTTATTGCGTGGTTATTTATGTACTTGTCTTATTTATTCTACTAAATTGTACTTATTGAACC
Organism: Acomys minous; assembly: GCF_964271855.1. Lineage (NCBI taxonomy): Eukaryota > Metazoa > Chordata > Mammalia > Rodentia > Muridae > Acomys > Acomys minous. Next base: position 98,227,938 of record NC_140486.1, on the reverse strand, counting down.
ATGCATGGAGAACCATGCTTCTCCATGCATACTTGGCCTGGCTTCTGGTGCCAGCACAGAGAGTATCCGTGCATCATTCTGAGAGTTTCATCAAAATTCACTCAATGTAAAGTATAGGTGTGACTATTGCCTATGCCTTATTGAAGAGCCATATTGCAATGTTATCGAACATAGCGATTAAGAAGAGAGTTCTAATTCATGGATATTTTTCTGGGAAGTGGTGTGGAAAATCTTTAGAGGTAGCTCTGGGATATACCTTGCAAAGAGTACCTCCAGGGCAGCACTGGAGATGCAGCCTAGTACAGGCACAAGTGATTATTCAGATGATGGCCTTCATTTCAGGAAAACAAAACAGGTAGATGAGTACATGCAAGTTCATGCTGTAGTCAGCGCAGCAGAGAGTGAGCGCTCCTCTTTCCAGCCCTCCTCCTGAGGCACTTGCCTTCCTCAGATACTCTCAATTCTCCAGCTACTTCCAGCCTCTCACAGCCTCTCAGGTCTGACACAGATCTCCAGGTGGCAAGCATCTGCATCAGTTTCTTTTGCTCTATCTAAGAAACTAAAGACTCATTGATAATTCCTTGTGTGTGTTTTTTTTTAAGATTTTATTTTAATGCTGAAATTGAGGCTGCGAGGACTTGAGTGCAATCACTTAGAACTCACGTGAAAAGCCAGGCATAGTCACGTGTGTAACTGTAGTCCTTGGGAGGAGGAGAGAGGGCACTCCCTAGGGCTTGCACAGTGTGGTTGTCCTCTGGCCCCTACATGCACATGCACCTGCGCACATGCATACACACAAAGCAGAGAGTGACTCTGCGTGGATTTCCACCCCTTTCTTTTTGCTGCAAGCAAAACCCTGTTAGGTGAGGGTTGACAGTGCTCCCCATGTGTGGATTGCTCCATGAGATTCAGGAAGAGGACTCTGAATTCCTCCTTAGAGCAGTTGCCTGGTTGTTGGTTTTGTTGTTGTTGTTGTTGTTGTTCCTCTTAGTACTCTTACTCTCTCTGCTCTTTCTACTTATTTAACATTGATTGACTGATTGATTGCCCTCTCTGCATACAAAGAAGGAGGAGGCTCAGCTCCATTGGCTTTGAAATCCGAGCCTGTAGGAGTGTGATCCACAGTGCCCAGGGTCCAACCAGGCTGAGTCTGTACAAATAACGGTTCTTCTTTTCCAGTTATTGCAAAGAATGAACAAATACATAAAAGATCTTAGCAGAGTCTTTTAAGAGTAAGCTATTCTAATTGGCCGATTACTGAAAATTCACCTGTAAATGTAGACCGTCTGTCTCTAGGGTTGGGGAGGGATGTAGACTTGAACCTTGAAGGTCCAAGTAGTCACAATAAGAGGATACCTAATTAACAAAGCAACATCACTCGCATTAACTTTACCTATAACCAAACAAAAGACATTCTCTGTAAGTAGAAATTAAAACGAGTCATAGTAATCCATTGTAAAATTAGTGGTGCTATCTAAGTGTGTGAGTAAAAGACTATAGCTACTTACTATCTGCCAAATCACAATAGAGTTCATTAACAGGGGGTAAGCATTCTCCAGGCAATATGATCCTCACCGAAACCAAGCAACACTAGGGGGAGACATGCAGGATGCACGTGATCCATGGCGAGAGAAACCCCTTTGTTTAATTCAAAAAGAGAAAGAAATTGACCACCTAGAAGCACCTCTAGTTAGCAAAGGTGCTGGTGCTTCCTAGAAGGAAGCCTGATGGGGAGCTAGGCTATGTGGGTACAAAACCGCAAGATCACGCACAGAGTGGTACAGACGTGCTCAGGGCATCCCGGAGGAGTCTTTGGGGGCTTAATGAAGGGACTTACAGAACTTATGAATTTTTATATAAACTTCATATTTAATCATTTATCTCTTACCGATGCGCAGCTTTGCTATCTGTCACCTGTTTTCTTATATGCTCTCTCTGCATGTGTGTGTGTGTACACACACACACACACATACACACAACAGTTTTTGATTGCATAAAAGACTCATAAATTCATAAAGTAAATAAGAGGAAAAGCTATAATTAGTAAGGGCAGATATTTCTAAGGGCTTCTCTATTTCCTAATGAAAAGAACACATGCTCCATTTGTGTCACAGTTTTTGATATTTAAATCCCCACCTTCCCTTGAGCAGTCATTTGTGTAGAAAGGCAAGCTTCCATAAGCTTTCTGAACCACCCAGGGAGCCACACCACAATAAGAACTACAAGAAAGGGAACTCCTCAGTGAAACGATGGCATCAGTAGGGAAACAGGAAGCATCCCTGGGTATTCCCAAGTCAACTGCTTCCAGCTCTGCCTGGTCCTGCCATCTCTCTCCTCCCTCCCCAGCACACACGTGTGCATGGTTTAGATGAAGCATCTGCAAAACATTTGGTCACCAGGAGATTCAGACACATGGAGTCAAGTGATTGCCAAGAAACCTGAGTTCCACCCTCATCTTCTATCACAAGACCTTGTGATCATTCGGGGATGGTGAAGAGAAACAGACAAGTTTAGGACCCCCAAAATGAGGCAGTCTCCAAGCCCCTCTCACTCAAGTTTGAAATATGATGGTAAAGAGATGCAAATGGATTCCTTTTTTAAAAAATGGATTGAATGGCTTCTGGCAAATGTATAAGGCGGTGGGAGCGGGCTTTTCAGACTGTTCGGTTTATATTTCATGCTATTTTCAAAAGGACGGGGGAAATTCTCCTCTGAAAAGGAATGAGTGATTCAAATACAGTTGGTGGGCATACAGCCTTTATTACCAAAAGTGGGTGTCTGAATGTGTGTAAATTCCTGGGCTGGAAGAGGGAGGGGCCCAGCAGCCGGCTGCTCTTTCTACTGGGATCCCCATCTTGTCTTTAGTCCGTGTCATGACTGAGGGTAGCAGGGGACCTCTGTGGATTCAGGGCAAAGCTCCATGCATTTAAACTATGAAGAATAGCATCGATTCTGTCTTAAATGGCTTTAATTTTAAAGTTTTTGCTATATAAAAAAAATCTCTTCAGCTTCTATTTATCCTTGTCTTTGTCAATTCATGGGCATGCTCAAAGCTTCCAGTTTAATGATCTTCTTGTACCTTAATTTGGCCATAAAGTTTGATATTACTCAACCTTAGATGTCCAGTCATACTTCTTATGAGTTGTCTAACCTGCTCTGTGTTGGTTTGTAAACATTCTTAATAGTTCCACGGAACCAGAAAGTGCCTCAAGAGTTGATTGATTACCCAGTCGTTATGTTTCTCACACTTTTACTCCCACATACTGTGTTACATAGGACATCGTCATAAGCTTTGCAAGAACTGGTACATGTAATTGTGCTTTCTACACCAGGGAGGAAGATGTGGAACCCTGCCTCCTTACTCTTGCCACCCCGTCCTCCTTTCTCAAGAAATGTCTTGCACTCCAAGACAACTGTGTGAAAACTCAAGTCCCCTTTGAAACTTGCTCATCTGCTTCAACCCTCCCACTTTGCTAATGATAAATATCCTACCTGAGAAATGAACCGGTCCCTCGAATGTCACAGAGGCAGTGCCAGCAAAACTAACACTTTGTGGACACTTTATATACATCTCGGATGGTTCAAAGTGTAACTTATTAGAGGTAGAAGCTTTATGTTCTACTTATTTTTAGTTCTTTCCCTCATTCAACTTGAGTTGGAAGTTTGACATAGGATAAATATTTATTAATTAGCTGGGTCTATTTTGCAAGCCAGTGCAGAGATGAGTGAACTGTTAATGGTGGAGAGTTAGGGGTTTAAGTAAACAATCAAGCTGGAGAGCGATGGAATGGGGAGATTAAGCCTTAAGGGGAGGAGATGGGCTGGCTGTAAATATTGCCTATCATCGTGATGTGTTAAAATCCAAACTATACAGATTCTAAGACGCTACACTTGTCATTCTTTATAATAAGACCTAATTACTCATGCAAAGTAAAAAGAATGCCAATAATGTTAGACATACCCTCTGCAAAAAAATTAATACAGCGCATTTGCGAGTTTGGTATACATGCCTTTTGGATTACCTATGATTCCTGGGTTATTCTGACATTGTTTCTCCTCGTTAACACTAATGATCAGGGACTAATGGTGAAATGCGCTAAAGGGGGAACCTCACATGCCCTAATAAATTCTTTCCATCTTTGGTAACAAAGACCACACTTGAATGTTAGCTCACTGAAAAGTCCTAGTCCTAGGCAGCCACCATCACATTTAATCATAAAAGGAATTTAGCTACTTCAGTTTTGTGCATCTAAACTCAAGTGCTTTTAGATAAGGAAATCAAACATAAAAGTACCAAAAAATAAAAAATAAACCAGCTATTGATGCAGTGATGGCAGTTTATTTTTAAATCAACAGTTGTTTGTCCCTAACCTCCTCTGCTGTCATAACTGCAAGTATTTTTCAGTCACCCTGGTTCCCTTTGGGAGTAAGTTTAAATTGCTACTATTGGGGCCATGTGTTTCAGATTTCCAAGGGGGGTGTCTGATTTCCAGAGAAGCCCTGATTGCCAATATCCTGTCCTGTTATTAGACCATGTGTTCCGTGATTTTTCAAATTTTTCAGTTAAAAAAAATCACGAGGAGCCTGGATAGGTTGCTTTGGCAACAGGTCACTAATCCCACGGTCTTATATAGGAAGTCCACCCAAGTTAGTTTGTTCCAAGATTGGTTCTTCCCCCCAAGGGGAGTGAGGTGACAACCTAAGTATTCCAACCTGTGGTGGGGGCAAATAGAAAGTATCTCTTGCAAATGACAGTCATCTCTGAGAGTCTGAATTCCACATGGTGAGACCAGCTGACCCAGACTCAATATTTGCCCTTGTCCCAAGCTGAAGTGTCAGGCTGTGGTCTTTCACTGACCCAAATCCCTGGGATGGTGCTAGGATCTATTTAAGTCCCCTAAGGAAAGGCTTATTAGTGCTCTCCTCCCTCTGTTCTCTTGTTTAAATTGCACACAAGAAAAGCTGCAGATTTCAAACCCTATGGTTTGATGAATGTAGCGCAGAAGGAAAGCATAAGAGAGGTCAGAGACTGTTGCCTTTGGGCTAAGGTTGTCCTGTTTTCTTGAAAGTGTAAAAGATGACTTAGAAAGTATAAAGCCATTAGTCATGAGCAACCCACGGTAAACTCACAAGCCTCCATTAGCGAACAACAGAAGTCAGCAGTGCGGAGTGTGTTTTTCTGGCAGTTCAAGGGACTTTTCAGCTTCCCACGTGTCCTAAGCAATATCAAGGGATGGAAAACAGAATGGTGTGTGTGTGTGTGTGTGTGTGTGTGTGTGTGTGTGTGTGTGAGACTATCTTGATTCCATTTAGAAGCTAATGAGTCTAAATGACCTGGAAACACACGAATTAACATACAGTGTATGTGTGTGTGTGTGTGTGTGTGTGTGTGTGTGTGTGTGTGTGTGTGGTGTAATCATGTATACTTGCTTGTGGAGGTCTGACATTGACATAGAATGTCTTCCTCAATTATTCTTCACCTTATTCATTGAGGCAAGGTCTTTCAACAGAACCCAGTGTTCATTGGTAGGGATTGTCTGGCTAGCTGGTTTGCTCTGGGGAATTCCTTCCCAGAGCTGGAATTACAGGCAGACTGCCATGCCTACCTGGCATTTACATGGATGAGTTTTAGTTCCTACAATATGAGCCAAGTTCTTTACCTGCTGAGCCACCTCCTTAGCATGTGTGTGTATTTATGCATGTGTGTTTATTTGCATGGAGATGTGGGGATTCACATGCACATCACATCTTGACCTGAGGACAATCTTGTGTCACCTTTTGGAACTCTATTTACTTCCTGTAAAACAGAGTCAGTCACTGGTCCTGAACTTGCCAGGTAAGGTGGGCTACGTGGTTAGCAAGACCTTGTTTCCTCTGGCTTCATAGCTCCAGCACAGGGGTTACAATTCTGTGCCAGAACACCTGGCAGTTTTAGATGTGCTTTAGAAATCAGGTTCTTGTGCATGACCTGCCTCCCTAAGACATGCCTTTATAGTATTTGTATTCACTTATTTTTAATCTGTACCTGATAAGAGGATGAGGAGTCCAAAACACTAGTATTCAAAATGTTGATTTGGAGTTTCTTTATACTTTACTTCGGCTTTCCCCCCTTTATCTGGTACCAATTGTGTTGGACGGTGGTCCTGGAACTGAATGGTTGCCTACTCAGTGAGTTGGAGATGCTAGAAGGTGCACTAACTGCCACGGAATCCTCAAGTACCCTTTAAAAAGCTTCCACAAGTGGTTTCATGATCAAAAGGCTTTAGAACCCCATAAACAGGATTTATCTTGGGACTTGGCTATGCAGCTGGTTACACAGCTGGGAAACTGGACCATAGAACAGTCAGTCAATTCGTTTGGCCTTTTCTGTGATTGCTAGTAATTGCTCCAGCTGTCCTGATGTGCAGTGATCAATATTCATGGTGAAGATGGCAAAGATGGACATGGATGCCCCCTTTTGTCTTTTTTATCTCACACATGTGGACCTGGCCATGATAGAAGTCAGCACCTGGCTTCTAGTCCTCCCACTGCAGACTTTCACTGTATCAAGTAACTGTTAAATCTAGGAAAATAAAGCCCCCTAGCAGCTGGATGTCTTCATGAGCACAAAAACTAGCTTGGGGATGGAGGGATGGATGTGTGGATACAGAAGATGGTAAAGTGCCAGTGGTCCAAATATGTAGTAACAGATACACAAATCCACATCCTGGAAGAATCAACCGGGTCCTTGAACTTAGAAGGAAAAGGGGACTTGGCATTCTAAAGGTGGTTAGAAAAGCAAATTGAATCTCCAACACTGCAGAGTGAGGAGGTGGCTTTTCCTCTTAGGCTTTGGTCAGCTGAGCCCCAGGAGGCCGACTGTCCCTTTTTAAGTTTCCTTAACCCAGGTGGTTCTCAACCTTCCTCATGCTGCAGCCCTTTTAATACAGGTCCTCATGTGGTGACCCTCAACCATAAAGCTATTTTTGTTGCTACCCATAACTAACTTTGCTGCTGTTAGAAATCGTAATGTAAATAGATTTTTAGGTAGAGGTTTGCCAAAGGAGCCAGGACCTACAGTTTGAGAGCTGAGACCCTCTAAACCATGGAGGCTTCCTAAGATCATTCCCAGATCACCTAGAGGCTTAGGATGTAGGGATGATAAAAAGAAACAGACTCCCTAGCAATTGGCCTTGAAACCTGCCGTTTACCATTGATGGAGAGGACCCGTGGGTGTATCCTAAACAATACCTTACTAGTAAATAACCAGTCTTGGGTCTACTACATGGGAGGTTAAATCTCTAAAGACAAGTTAGACAAACTAAGTAAATAGAGGGATGAATGGGTGAATGAAGTATAACAAAGGCCATAGGAAAAAAATACAATTTAAATACAACTTAAATTGCTTAAATAATCAAATATAGATTTCAGCCAAGTGCTTATCATTATAGCCTGGAAAGCTTAAAAAAAAATGTTTAGTTAAGTCAGCAACAGCAAGCTGAGCTCTTTCCTCAGATTTGCCCCTTTCTTTGCAACATTATGTTGCTACTGTGCTTTAACCTAGCAGAGCCTGGTCTCATCAACATTATTAAGTGAAAGTTTGAGCCTGGACTTCTGCCTGGACTGCGTGTACGTGCACTCTTACATTATCACCACAGCATCCCAGGCTTCACTTATGCTGGCAACCAAAGTTAAGATCAGCCATCTTTAAGTGTAGGGAGATCTTTAATGAGAAATTTCATACAAGATAGGGGACAGCAATTAATTTGGTGTCAAGAGCTCTTGAGAAATGGCCCCTTTTTCCTTTCCTTCTCTCTTCTCCGTAATATTAATCTGTTACATCCATAAATATCCATTGACTACATAGTTTTACCATTTTGCCATCCAATTTGTATGATGGATTTGATCACATGAAAAAGCATTTTACCAAAGGGGCATGTCCCATGAAAGCCTTCACTTACCAGGAAACTGGGACAGAGGGGAGGACATCCTATTGGGACTCTAGATGAGAGAAGCATGGGAGAATAGCAAAGTAGAAGGATCCAGAGGGTCCTAGAAACCTACAAGTAGAGCATTATGATAGGCAGATTTGGGCCCAGGGGTCCCGCTCAAACTAAGGCACCAGCCAAGGATAATACAGGTGGTAAACTTTAAACTCCTACTCAAATCTAGCCAATGGTCAGAACATTCTCCACAGTTGAGTGGAGAGTGGGGTATGACTTTCACATGAACTCTGGTGCCTCATATTTGACCATGTTCCCTGGAGGGGGAGGCCTGGTGGCACTCAGAGGAAGGATAGCAGGCTACCAAGAAGAGACTTGATACCCTATGAGCATGCCTGGGTATGCACAGGGGGAGGAAGTCCCCCTCAGTCACAGTCATAGGGGAGGGAATAAGGGGAAAATGGGAGGGAGGGAAGAATGGGAGGATACAAGGAATGGGATAACCATTGAGATGTAACAAGAATAAATTAATAAAAAATTTTAAAAAGCATTTTACATATATATGTACATATATACATTATGTATATATTTTATTAATTGTATATATATGCATAATGTATTGTGTGTGTGTGTGTTTGTGTCTAATGGTACATGTGTGTTCAGCAGGTCAGGAGTTGGCAGATATTGCTTCCTCAGTCCCTCTCCACTTAATTTACAAGTGAGTGATGGATTTGGGCTTCAGTCTAGTTTGTGCCTTATGTGTCCAAGGTAAGTCTCTCACTGAGCCCAGGGCTCACCTATTTTGCCAGTCTAGCTAGCCAGATTGGTTGAGAAATACTTTATTTCTGCTTTGTGAGTGCTGAGACTCTAAGTGGGCTGCCATGTGTGCCTGGCTCCATGTGCTCCTGAGGATTTTCATACATTGAATCCCACAACTGGCTCAAACACCCCCAACACACTTTTCTTGGATGGGGGTAGTTGCAAGGCAGTCAGAGTTTGCCTCGGGTTGGTGCAGAGAGTGGCAAGAAGAGTCTAAGCTTAGGGTCAGAGTGCCACCGGTCCTGTCGTCATGAATGACCCTGAGCACTCTAGCACTAGTGTCTCCTCTTATGAGATTTAGAGTTGAAATTTATTCTCTCAACCATTTTTCCCCTAGTTTTAAAATAAAAAGACTCATTTCTTAAGATCTCAAACTTCCTTCAAGGTCTAGGTTCTTTGGAATTGGAGGCAGGGTATCACTTAAGTCCTAGGTATAGTGATTTCAGATAAGTTCATGGATTGTATTTCAGCTTTTATATTTATGTTCGTAATCATGATGACCCATGTGGCTGAGTCCTTCATGGATCCTAGTGGTTGGTTTGCAGCTTCCTGTATCATCTCTAACATCCTGTAACAATACAGGGGACATAGAGAATCTGATCTGAGTGTGCCAAACAGATTTTTTATTGGAAAAATCCTATTACAGTTAATGGGGTTACTAATTAATTAGTTAATATGGCTATTAGTTGGAGAGGGTCATTATTACCTAATTTTTCATGAGACATAAAATTAAGGGTTTGGTTGTCTTCTTCTCATTTAATTTTCTAGGTAGCAGGCATATACATGAATATTTGCATTGTACATGGCAGGACACTGAACTCCACAGAGATTGCTTGGTGATGTTACCCTGCAAATGACTGACAGATTTGGGCTTCAAACTTGTGTGTGCCTTATGTGTCCAAAACCATGTGCTGTTGTTGCTGTTTGCGTGACAAAGTCTCACTTTATAGTCTGCGATGGCCTCCTACCTCCTACCTCTGCCTCCAATTTCTGGGACTATATCACAAGTGACTAAGCCAACATTCTTAATGATTATCTGATAATATTGCCTATTAAGAAAGTGAATGCTGGACCATCAGCAAAGTGTGTATGTGTGTTTGTGTGTGTGTGTGTGCACATGCACTTTAAAATTAATAGGCTGCATATATGCATGCAGATGACACTGTGCTTGTATCCACACTGAATGATGTCTTAGGTACACAGCTTCTACTCTAGCTGGAAGAGACGCATATTTCACCGACAGGTCTGAGTAGCCGCCAATGTCATGTTTCTTCCCTGTGCTATGTTTTTAATACCATATATACAATATTATGTATCTCCACGAATGGAACACAAATACAAAACCCAAAAACGCATGTAGGGCATTTTGAAACTGTCTACCATGTAACAAGAGTCAGAATAACATGTAACAGTGGTTAAGGGAATGTCAACGTGAAGCCCTGCTGGTCCAAGTGAGAGAACCAATTGTATATGGCGATCGGTTTCATTAACAACGTAGTGACTTCACTAAATTGGGTGGGTGTTTTTTTTTCCCTAATGAAGACTACCTATTCAGTAGACAAGGTGGATATTCTTTAGAGCAGTATTTCTTGAGAATAATATCATCACTTAAATTGATTTGTTAGGTAACTAGAGCAGAGCATGCAAGCTGCCACTTAAATGTGCACGCCATTCCAAGATTCCCCTGGACCATATTCCTAAGCCTAGTGCTTGTGAGCTATTGACTGTCCAGAAACATATCTATCTCTCTGTCCATTACGCAGCTACTACATCGTTTTCTTTGAGAAGAAAGGGCCAGTTTCATTTGGAAGTTATTAGCCTTTAGATGACCAAATCCTGTCCCCAAGATGCCTAATATTTACTTTGCCTTTGAAGCATGAGTGTTATAGCTATTTCCCCATCTGCCCAACTTTTTTTTTAAAGGCTTCTTAAACTCTTTCTAGTTATGACAGAGACCAAGATTCCACAATGTAAATGTGCCTCATTAATCAACTCTATTATTTAGGGGAGTAATGAATATTTTGCTATTTGACATCTGGTAGTGATTTACAGTAACAGGAACTCCTAGTTTGCAAAAGTGAGCATGTATGATTTGATTTCTTTTGGTGTATTTTTTTTTAAATCCCCATTGCTTTTCTTGGCAAAAAAAAAATTTAATGTAGGAGCAAGGGAGCTATCAGAATGGAGTTAGAGCTTAAACGGCATATAGATTTATAAGTAACTAGCCAGCTTACAGCAAACTTTCATGTGTTCTATGTAAAGTGTAAAAGTAAGTGTTTGCACAGGTCTGAGACTGGCTCTATACCAGTCACGTGTGAATGATAGATAAGCACAAAACAATTTCTACATTAACTGGGGGGTTTGTAAAAATTGTAAGCACTGTATTATTGGGTAGTCTGAAAGAAGGTGTTCTTTCAAATAGATTATCAGTGCAGGGCACAATTCTTCCCACTGTGTTTTTATGAGGCTCCCCCTCCCATCTCTCTCTCTCTCTCTCTCTCTCTCTCTCTCTCTCTCTCTCTCTCTCTCTCTCTCTCTCTCCCTCTCTCCCTCTCTCTGTCTCCTGATTAAAAGTTGGGCCTTTACCAAAAAGTCAACATGTACTTATAAAATCTTGACATGTGATACTCTGACTAAAATGAGATTTGTGACTTACTTCAACTTAACGTTGCTACTGTGCAGTGCAAGTTTTAAATGAATGCATAATCATTAGGAATGTGTAGCCTCCCACTAAGCTATTAGTGTGCAAGCAGGCTTCTCAGTAGTGTTACCTTACAAACAACACCGATGCTATGTTAATGATTAAATATATAGAGAAAAAAAATCACCCAGCTTGAGGCGGAAAGAAAAATGAGATTGGAAAAGATTTTCAAATCACGAGAATTAAGCATTAATGGGTGGTTGTTTAGATTGGAGAAATGCAATACTGTCTTCTATAGTGGGCTATGAAATTAGGTATTTATCCCTTTTAACAAATTCCACATGCAATGGATGAATGTCATTGTGCAGTAATCGTACTTTTCCAAAGGGCTCCTTGCAAGGCTTCTTTGAACAATCAGACTTCTGCATGTCCCTCTTGCTAGAGTCCTACCTAGCTGTACATAGTCACCTCAACATTTAGATAAGAGCCAATCCTTCCAGAAGGCATGAGTAGGGGCAGAGCTATCGGGTGCTGTTGAAAAGAACAAAGATCATGAGGGAGAAGAAGGCAGGAAAGGGACCATTGTCCATCCCAGTGCTTTCTCCCTAGTTCATGGCTGCTACCATTTGAGATCAGAGCTGGCAAAACCTTTACCAGTCGCAGGAACTCAGGAAAGAGAGTTGGGTTTGCCATCTACAAAGTGTGGGTTTTGTGCCTTGCAAGCGACTGGATCTCGTTGAAAATGGCTTAAGAGAAGTCACAGTATTAACAGATGGGAATCCTGCGAGTTCCATCAGCCTGGAGTGCAGCGGGACTTGGGGGTTCATGCCTCTCATGAATTAGCTGCACATCCTATTTCTTCTTCTCTCCATTGCATGGACTTCAAGCCCCTTATGATGACCCTTAGCTACTCTAGACTCACAGGCAACCCGTGTCTTTGATCCAGTCACATCTGAGACCTGTAATGGCGCACCTGTCGTCTCCTGAGCCTAGATGCCATAGACACAGGATCTGGGTGTTACCAAAGACACAGCATTGTCTGCCTGGAAATGCTGGACTTACAGCTGGTGCAAGCACCCTATGCAAGCACCAGAAAAAACAGATGCTTGTTACTGCAAAACAAGGAACCAAGGAAACCTGGTTTTCAGTGAGGACTGTGGCACAGCACGGCAGGCTGCTGATATAAGAAGTAGGCACATCTTTGGAGGACAGGAACTTCTTAGGTGCCACAGGAAAACTTGTTAACTCCTCAGCCCACCCAGAAAGCAGTCTCCCATAAGGGACCATTCTTCCTAGGTGTTTGCAGGGCTTCGTTTTCTTTCTTATTTTTTCAATCTGCTCCACAGGTCTGGAATGGCACTTGAGTTATCAAAGTACTTCCCATAGCTGGACACAGTGGTTGAGAAATACAATATTGTGCCTGATTATTTTTCTTAAATGTATACATATTTATGTCTAGATAAAATGCACATATGCATGGGATGGAAGTTTATCCTTGAACGCTAGAATAATTGTTTCGTTTTTATGAGAATACTTAATAAGACTTGATTCAAAAATTAAAGTGAACTTCACTTAAGTATCTCATTAAAATTATTTACAAGATAATTTAAATAGTGTATTATCCTTTAACTCCATCTCTATTTTGAATATTAAGAAATATTTTAGAAACTATACTTACAGCATTTAATTTTAATGTGTAATTTTATTTACATTTTTGATGAAAATACATTCAGCTATAGCTTCATTTTAGTCTCAGCCTTTTAGATAATGAGCTAAAAAAGAGAATAAATTGAAACAAGAAATTTTTATCTTCCAATCTTATAAAAACAGTAGCACTAAGCCTAGTTTCAATTTTTTAAAAACATTATAAAAGTCAAGATAGATGAGGAGCCAGAAGAGGAGAACAGAGCATATTAAGTCACATGGGGTTTTTTGGTGTGTGTGTGTGTGTGTGTGTGTGTGTGTGTGTGGTCACGTGCATGTGCACACGTGCTGTGGTATAACTTTGTGGTATGATTATCATTTGTCTGTGTTTCTGTCCTTTACCAGACTATATATGTTGAAAAGGGCCCACTTACATAATTTCAGTACCATGGCTAACAGAAGAGTGACTCCTGGGAGCAAGGGAAGAACTGTCACTTAAAGGATTGAAATTCAGTTTATTTGTATTAAACAGTGTGATTTAACTAAATCTCCCTGAATTAATGACCATCAAAGTTTGTGTTCAATACTGCCGGAAGAGAGTGAGGGAGTGAATCAATGCTTTTAGAGACCTTCAAGCTTTGTAGACTGGTCAAATGTCAAAGATTCTGACACACAGTTTCAGAACAAAATTAAAAATAATTAGAATGTAATGATAAAGGCATTAAACTCTGTCACTTGAAGATATTTATGCTCAGTTTAAGAAGTTTTTGCTTTGACATACAAAGGTGAACAGAGCAACTAAAATCAAAAGCTTTGGTTTTCCTTCTGCATCTTCAGGCTTTCACTCACAGGACCCTTCACAGCTGACTTCCCACCCACAACAGGACTGCCCTGGGCAGACACGGAACCCACAGCCCAGTGTTTATATTACTGCACATATAATCAGATCAGCTCTAGCAAAAATGGATAACCATCATTTAGATTATAAGCCAGAGGCTATCAGATCTTACATGCTACACAATTTAAAAAATCCCAAACACTACAAAGCTGGTAGAAACTTACTAATAATTATAATACTACTGTATTACCTTTGGAAGGATTTTTTTTTCTTTTTTAAAAGCTATAACATGCACTGTCTCATTTCAACAATGTATTTTACCAAATTGTCTTGGTTTCCTTTTCAACGAAGCTGCATGATGTCCAAGCTTAGAAGGAGAGACATTTCCTTAGAGCAGTCTGCACTTCAATAGATTTATACTTAATACCATGCATGTGAGTGTTTAGGGGTGTGTGTGCATACACATTTGCATGTACTTCAAAGGCCAGAAGACAACCTCAAGAACACCATGCATTTCTTTGGAGGCAACTTACAAACCCACATCTAAACTCTGGCCTTAGGAGAAGGTAAGGACTTAGGCTGAAACCATTTACAGCATGTAGTGGGGATGAAATTTGCTTGGGGAGTCTTTGGCCCAATCCATCATCTCCTAGGCTCTCCCCACCTCATCGTCAAACTCTCTTTGATAACTTTACAAAGCAATTCTGGGATGTTTCCAGCTCTGGCACTGAGACTATCCAGGCTGTTATTTTGTCTTCCTCTGCCTACTCAACCATGAATATGATTTATAGGTAGAAGAAACACTTTTAAAAAAAATGCCTCAGGCTTCAAGGGTTTTACTCTCTACAAACAAGGAAATAAAATTGCAGTTAAGAAATAATTTCAACCAATTTATTTGTCTTTTCATTGTCTGTTATATTGCCTACTGGCCAAGAAAACAAAGTTCTCCACTCGGCCCTTAGTATCTTAACAAAACTTCTCCAAAGAGGCACCATGGTTAATTTTCATTATCAAACTGACAGCATTTAGAGCCACCATGAAAACACACCTCTGTGTAGTTCCCAAAAGGTTTGACTGAAGGGGTACCATCTCCCTGAATACGGGTAGAACTTTCCCATGGATCACAGTCCTAAATTGAATAAAAAGTATTAATTAAGCTGAATGCCAGCATTGGCCATAGTTTGCTTCCTGGACTACAAGCTCATTGTGACCAGTCACTTCCAAGAACTTCCCAGTCACTTCCAGTGCACGTGAAGATGGTCCTCTTCAATGCAGGAAACATGAGAAGGAAATTTCCCCACCAAGTCAGCTGCTTTTACAGTATAAATTCTGATTATGGAAAGTTCAAGTTCACCAGTTTCTGACTAGCTCTGTAACAAAGAAGCCTCTATCTCTTCTTCCTGCCCACAATAGCAGTTTCCGTCCATGATTGCCACTATCAAGTTGTTATGGGAAAAGACACACCATGATGTGTCTTAACCAGTTCCAACGAACTGGGTGAGTGCTGACTCACAAAAGTAAGTGGTGTGGTGATCAAAGGACAATCTGTTTTGGCTTTGGTTTTAATTGACCATAAT
Organism: Acomys minous; assembly: GCF_964271855.1. Classification (NCBI taxonomy): domain Eukaryota; kingdom Metazoa; phylum Chordata; class Mammalia; order Rodentia; family Muridae; genus Acomys; species Acomys minous. Next base: position 98,212,497 of record NC_140486.1, on the reverse strand, counting down.
TTTATGGTAGCTCTGAGTTTACCTTTGCCGTCTCAATATCTCTATGGTCCAGATAATCGCTACAGCCCAGAATTTCTTTGTGCCCTACCTCTACCTATTTTGTATAAAACCAACACACACAGTCATGGCATCATTCCTATCAGTGTAGGCAACAACGCAATCTGCTTGTGTTGGTTGGTTAACTTTCTGTGATAGAGTATCTGAAATAATTAACTTAATAAACCCTTTGGTTTATTCTGGCCACAGTTTTCGAGATTATAGTCCACGTTGGCTTGGTTCCATGAGCCAGTGTCAGAAGGAGTGCCTGCCACACGAGGAAGCTCATTTACCATTACAGGGAGGAAAGAGAGAGGAAGTTGAGAGTCTAGGACCCTACTATGACTTTTAAGGGTATGATGGCCTCCAGTAAAACCTTGCCTCCTGCTATTATTTTCTGTTTCCTGAAGGTTCTACACCGTCTAGTAGTATCACAGGTTGGTGACGAAACCTGCAAACACCTGGGCCCTGAAGAGGAAACTCAAGAAACAAATTGTAGCATTGATTGAACTTGTTCAGTATTCATATCAGTGAGTACCTTGAAGGATCCTTAGACTACAGGAAGCCTCTAATCTTTTTTTAGGAACCCTGGAACATTTGAAGCATTATACTTCCTACAGGTCCCTGAGCATGGCCCAATTTCATCCTTGCACACTTAACGTATCAGGTAAAGCCACAGGACGCACAAGCCTGCCACATTTGCACAGAGCAAGGCTAGAGCTATGCCTTTGATTTTCAATACGATTTACAGCATTTTGTGGAGAACAAAAGACCTTTCTCTTGTATCGGTAGTCAAATACCAGGGAATTGTTTTCTCTAGGGTGTGAACCTCTGATTTATTTAAGCAAAAGATAAGCAAACAGATGATAAAAGATTGCTTATATGACCTCTCCAGACATGAGGAAACGTCCCCAGAGTGAAAGGAGAGTGAAATCTGTGCTTGCTGACTGTGGAAAGGAGACGGGGGAGGAGGGAGAGAAAGGGAGCTGCCGCCCAGGATTGGTTCTGACTTTGGACGATGCTGCGGGTTCACGTCAGCGCCCAATTCATCCCAGCTTCCATCAGCTGCAGATCAATTTCTAAATTGTTCTGGGAAAGCCACAGAATGAAAACTTGTCAGTGAAGAAAAATGACTAGCGTCAGTCCTAGCCCTGACTCGTGACCGCTGCCTAGCGGGGGTTTAATGTTCCTCGCATCTCCCTTAGTGGAATATTATATACACCACCTCCCTAATGCACACGGCGGTGTGAATTAGCCTTCTGAAACTGCGGGAGAGCCTGTAATTTAGACACTCCAGGCCATAACCACAGCAAAGGAAAGGATTAGGGTCAAAAATAGAATGCTCCTAAAATACCATCGGAGGCATTTTTACCTAGTATCAAGGTTTCGCCAAAAGAAAGAACAGCCAGTATATCCTCAATGTCTCCTTAGTGGACATTAAACCCGGAAATATGGTTTAGATTGTCAATAAGATACACAAAACCCAACACCCCATGACTATAATTAAGTCACTTTAGTTCCCCAACCTAAAACACAGTAACATCCTCATGATATCATTTTATCCTGCAGAAAAGACAAAGCCTGTCTATATTAGAGATAGTGGATAGTTTAAAGGTAAAACTGTATTGTATGCAAATGACCTATTGGTAACTGCATGAATGGGTAACTGTCAGGGTGAATTAGAGGGTGCTTTGGTTAGAGTTTTACTGCTTTGAAGGGACCCCAAGACTGTAGCAACTCTCATAAAGGAAAACATTTAAGTGGGGCTGGCTTATAGTTTCAGAGGTTTAGTCTGTTATTGTCATAAAGGGAAACACTGCAGTGTCCAGGCAGACATGGTACTGGAGAAGGGGCTGAAAGTTCTGCATCCTGATCCACAGGCAGCAAAAAATGAACTGAGACACACTTCCTCCAACAATACCACACCTCCTAATAGTGCCACTCCCTGGGGGCCAAGCATTCACACATACAGGAGTCTATGGGGGCCATATCTACTCAAACCACCACAAGAGGTTTCTGTGAATCTGTGTGGAAGGGGGTCTTCCTAAATTTTTCTCTCTGTATTATTAAAAACACCATGCAAAGCAAAGTGACTTCACACGGTGTACTCTGACAGCAGAATGCAAAGGCTGACCAAAAGATATAACCCCAGAAAAGACACTTGCTTGAAATCTCACTGTAGATCTTGGGTGAAAACCCACAGGAAGAGAAAGGTCACAAAGGATCTGAAGAGTATTAAGCTGATTGCAATAAATCTACAGTCTTCCCAGGACAAGGCCGATTCTTTGTTGGGATTTCCTTTGACCTGGGCCCTCTTACAGAACATGTGACCATAGTGCAGTCACCCCGACCATGGCTTCTCAGCTCTCTACCTGGATTCCTACGTCACCCTTGTTCTTCTAAAGCCTTTAACACAGAAATGACAAACCAGAACTTTCTACTGCTCCCTACTACCCAGTCCCCTCATCTCAGCCTCCATCCTAACGCCTGGCTTCCTTTCTGTGATATCTTGTACCATCCCACAACAGTTGTCTGGGCCCTTGTGATCTTCCTGAGGGAAGTCAAGTCTTGCACTTCACTGTCACCCTCTCCCCCAACACTGTTCCTCAGTTGCTTTCAGGAAGTTCATTCAAGTTTTGGGGCAATCACAACTTTAGTAAGCTGAACCTGAAGCCCACAGGCAAGGCCACCACACCACCCACCTCTCTCTCTTGAAATTATTTTCCCAAAGGACCTTACGTTGTGCTGTTGTGTTCACATCTACTACTATAATGGATGTGTGACTGTGTGGTCATTCCATAGTACCTGCTTTCTACTTGAATGTCACATTCTAAAAGGGAAAAAAGTTCATTTGTATTTCCTATTATATCTATCTGAACCACCTAAGACAGAAAAGGATCAACAAATCTTGGGGTCAGGAACATCTATGAGAGTGAAGAAAAGCGCTCTAAGACACAGCAGCACTAAGAAAAATGCCCCAAGAGTCACTCATTCCGCTAGAACTCTCAAATTTGCCAGATCATAAAAACCATTTTGGTTACTTTAAAAACAATTAAATCAATAAAAGCCCGTTCTTCAGACCTATCTCAGACAGAGTAATTTAGGAACTCCAGAGTGAAGCTTCCTTACTTAGTCATCTCCAGACGCCACACTGAGATATGACAGACTGAGTGACTCTAATGACAAATTTGTGTGTTTATTTTTTCGTGATTTAAAAAAAAATTTTGTTTATTTATATTTGGAAATTGGACTCAGAATCTCATGTTTGTCTATTGGAGTTCCAAGGCCTCTGAAATTTGTCCTTTTATAGTTGGGCAGCATAGACACCCAAGTCAGGGTCCTGTAGATGGCTAACCTAAGTTTCTGGAAAGGACTTTTAGCTTGGCCCACACAGAAGCACCACCTAACTATTTGCTCGAGCGGCTTCTTGTTTGTAGCATTGGACAGTGTATGATTGCTCCTCTTTCACTTGGAAGGACTCTGACTTGGAGGATTACAGTCCCACCATTTTGTCCTCATTTAACCTTGAGTCCTCCTTGGAGGTCCTATATTGAAATACAGTCACATTACAAGGATCTAACATGTAAGAAGACATGAATCCGTTCATAATACCCCAGAAACTGAATTTATAACATTATTCAAAGTTCCCAAGGAGACCCTGGCCAGTGAAGTGTGGGAAACAATATTTAAAAACAGGCCTAACTCCTCCAGGTTACCCTGGGAAAGGGTCCTATTGTTCTTCGTGGTTGAGTCAGTCTGAGAATTTAGGATAAAGTCCTTTTGAAAAATATATTGACAATAAGGTAAAACTATAAAAGAGAATCTATAAATATATGAAGGACAATTGCTAAATTCTAGCCGAGCATTTTTTTTTTAATGTAAGCACTTCTGTACAAAATGAAAAGGTTCTCTAGTCTCACTGAAAGGTAACTGATTCTCTCCCATTTTTAAAAATTAAAAACATGAGGGAAAGACATTGTTCTAGAACTTTCTTTCCTATGTCCCTTGGAATCTCCCATTGCTGTCCTCAGTTACAAGGCTCAGAAATGGTAGTAAAATCCAGGTAATCAGGAAGTTGTTCACATCTTGCTGGCTGACACTGTTATTCACAGATAAACAGAGCTTTACTGAGAATCGAGTCCTGCTCAGCCTCTGGGCTCACAGAGAGAGGACTGCAGGGCACTGTGCTATGATGCTTGCTGCTCAGGGTTAGGAAGGAGGTGGGAAAGGAGGGGTTGAAAGGATGGATGTATTTTTCACTAGTGGATGTGTATTGTTCCTGTGGCCTCTGATGCCTCTCCATGAGATAAGAGCATAAAGCCTCTCGTGTGGGGACTTTGATGAATTCTGTTACAGCCACCTTAGGAAAGATCTCCATCCCATAGCGTTGGCTGGAGAGGAGCTCTTTGGAAACCCCTGTAGCTCCCGCCCCTATAAATGTACACTGAGTCTCTGCCCAACCTCACACTGTCTTGGTGACTAATGGGAAAATGGTGAAAGAAGCCAAATAGCAGAAGCTCCAGTACCATCTCTTCTTCCTTTTTTTGTTTCCTCTTTCTTCCTTTCCCCTTCCCACCTTTCTCCCTTCCACCCCTTTTTCCTTCTTCCTTCTTCCTTCTTCTCCTTTTCTTTCTTGTCTCTTTGCTTTCCTTCCCTTTTCTTTTCCTGTCTACCCTCTCTTTTCTTTTCCTGTCTACCCCTCTTTTCTTCTCCCTTCCCTTCTTTTTCCCTCCATTTTCTTCTCTTTCTTTCCTTTCCTTTTCCTTCCCACAGATCAGCAGATCTGCTAGCCAAGCTGGCATCCAATAAAAGACGGGAAGGCAGTCTCTCTCACTGCAGGTGTTCCTCACTGCCAGAAACATTCATCCAAGGAGCTCCTTCTGCCATCCCCTCTGGGGAGTTCCTCAGAGCTCCTCTGCAAGTCAGTCAACCCCTCCCTCTATAGGCTGCTTGGGATTCCCTTTCCTCCAGCATTTTTGATTACTGGGTTAGAAGGAGAGGCGGGGGGGGGGGGGGGGGGGTGTTGCAGTGAGAGATGTGACACTGACAACTGGCTGGACCTTCCAGGCTCAGGACAGGTTCGTGCAGGTACTAGAAGCCTTATGATTCTTACATTAAATCTTTAGCTGTAGTTATGAAAACACTAAGAAAAGCCCATTCAAATCTACTTTGCCGAGAAAGGATAGATGTTTTCTACAAGGTTGCCAAATGCAATTAACCAAAATACCTTGAATGTAATATTCATACGATCCCTGATTGTTTCATGGTTCTTCTTGTTGTATGTAGTTTTTCTACTCATATGTAATATCAAACTTTTATTAAAAATAACAAAACAAAAAAAATCCACTTTCAAACACTTCGGTATTTTCAGTTTTAATGTAATGTCATGGGCTTCTGAAAAGGGCGGCTCAAGACATCATACCCTTGGCCACTAAAGTTTCTCATGGACTATTTAATGCCAGGGTTGTTTGTTTTGGTTTGGTTTTTGTCCTTATGCTGTCACACAGTAAATAAACACATTTGACATATTCAGCTTGGTCAACAAGTCGCTCCATTTCTTATGAAAGTTAAACACCACAGAGATATTGTACGATTATGTGTTGGCTAGTCTTTAGGAACTTAACAGAAAGAAGGCCACTTCGTGGAGGAATTACCATCACATTGGCCTCTTGTGATCATGCCAATGGAGCATTACCTTTAATTTTGGTTTTTGTAGGAGTGCTGAGCCATCCCTTGGCAGAGCCTGGGTTGCATAAGAAAGGTGCTGAGTCAGCCAGAGGGAGCAAGCCTGGAAGCAGCATTTCTCTGTCACCTCTGCTTCAGTTTCTGCCTCCAGATTCCCATTCTGTGCTCCCATCCTGGGTTTCCTAGTTACTGGACTGTAGCCTGTAGTCCAGAGAAACATTTTTCTCCCCAACGTGCCTTTGGCCACTGTCTTGTAACAGCAATAGGGAAGTAAATTGGGACAATTTGTGAATGGATATTACATCTCAATTGTTATCCCATCCCTAGTATCCTCCCGTCCTCCCTCCCTCCCACTTTCCCCCTACTCCCCTCTCCTATGACTATGTCTGAAGGGGGAATAGTCTACTCTTTTGCTGCCCCATCCCAAGAAGTTGTTCCACTGAGAATGCATCGAGTAAAAGGAAGGATATTGAAGCTACAGCTTTCAGTGTCCTCTGAAGAACAATATTGCTTTATAAAGCTCAATTAGCATAAAATGTATCTACTATAATTGCCGAAATGATTGGTATTAATACTTTATATCCATTCTGCTGTAACTCCAAGGGTTGTACACTAGGGATTTTGGGCTAAGGGAAAAACAATGAGCAAACTTACTTACGTCTCCTCCACCTGGGCAAGCTCCTTTATACACTTCCCCTTTAGCTTCCATTCTTAGCTCTTTAAAATTTTTTCCAATAATGGCAAGTCTTTACCCACCATAGATGGCCTCTTTATAGACAAGGGACTTCATTCCATCTTAACCTCTGAGGACAGGGGCGGCTGTTGAGTCTTCTGGCAGGTGAATGCTAGCCTTTTCAAAGTCTAGCTCTCCACTGGAGCCTGTTATGTCAGAGAGGGACCCAGTGTGTGATTTTGTGCTCCACCTTCACTGGAAAGGCAAACTTCACATTTCAATTAAAAGTAATAGTCTATAAACCTCCACATAAAAATGTACAATTTTCATTCCCGATATATAGTCTTATTCTTTCTCATTAGAGAGCCATATTGAACAATGGTGCTTTGCTTGTGTGCATTAATGAGAGTGCCAAGGCTGGGGAAAAAAAGCTATAAAATGGGAATGAAAACAAAAGGCTTGAGAAATTTATATAAAGATTTGGGGCTTTGTGTAATTCCCCTGGAATAGTGTTACACACGGTGCCTTTTAAATCTCTTCTATAACAACGGGGAGGAAAATTGGGAAATAATACACCAGTCCTTTATTCGAATACTCTCTTTACGCCCCCTCCCCCAAACCTAATCAGCTGAGAGTTCAATTGTAACAATAATTACAAAAGTGGAAATTAGAATTTGGACTTGTACAGAGAGTAGTTATATTTCCTATAAAAAGAACTCTCCTGGAATAAAATATCCTCCAAAAAAAGCTGAATAAAAGATAATAATAGAAACTTAAGAGTAAAAGGGGAAGCTGGAAATAATCTTCACGTTTTTATGCATTGTATTTATCTGTAAAGTAATAGAAAAAGCCAATGTCTTAATAAAAAGGAAAGGCTAAGGATGAATCAGAGTGGTGAATGGTTTGGTGAAGGTGTCATGGACCCAAGTTTGTTCTGTCTCAGTTCTGCTATGTATCCACAGAAACTGACGTTCTCATGATTGCAAGGTAGCTACAGAAGTTCCTACATCTTGTCTGTGTCTGAGAAGGATGGACTCAGAGTCTTTCTTACATTTCCATTTACTGATTGATTGATTGATTGATTTAACGGCCTCCAAAAGTTCTCCAGCAAATTTCCTATAATATGTGGTGACTGGCTGATCCTCTGGATGAGGCATGTGTGGTAACTCAAAAGGTATGTGTGTGTGTGTGTGTGTGTGTGTGTGTGTGTGTGTGTGTGTGTGTGTGTGTGTGTTTGCAGAATATAAAATATAGAAACTAAGTTAGTTGAAGCCTCTGCTGGCAAGATAAAGAGACTAGGATGAAAAAGTTAATTGCACAGGCAGTCACTAGCATCCAGTTTATATTTCAAATCTTACTCTCTTTTGAAGAGTTTGAACCACCCAATTCACAACTTCTGAAGCTATTCAATCTGGTTGTCTTGTGTGTGCTTGTATTTGGTCCTTATGTGAAGACACCACTCTCCTCCAGTGAAGTTCAGCATCCCTCTTTGGTATCACAGTGGATGCTGAAAAAGGACTCCCGCTATATTCCTTTCAACTGAATCCTACTATTTCATATAGAGTTCCAGGCAACCTCCTTGGCTCTAGTGGTGTTCACTGTTGAAGTCTTCCTCCATTGTGTCCCCAATCCTATTAAGTCTCCCTTCTCTTGGTCTTCATAGCCTCTCTCCTGCATCATATATTTGTTTTCCCTGCTCTGGTCACCCTTGACCCCATCCTTTGATTTGGCTTTACTACATGTAGTTTTGTCCCTTTGGACATTTCATTGGTTTTCGGGTAATAGGTGTCTGAGTCTCTGATATAGCTCAGCGCTCACTTAGTCCTCCACATTGCACTTGCTGAAAGAAAGCTTCCCAGACTCAACACTGCCAAATGCTATGGACACCTATTGCTCCCCTGTTTATTGAATTTCCAGATTCCATACAGTCGTCATTCTGATATGCTAGTACTCAAAACTCTGCAGTACGTTTGAGCACTTTTTGTAGGATCATTTGTATTATCTACTTTCTTCTTCCACTGAGCTGTTTCTCACATTGGGTTCTGAAAGAGTTTATTGCATGTAAAATGTTCAGCGACAATGTCTATCACAGCATGGGGAAGTGAACCATGGCTGTTGCTGATGGTGCTATCATAATAGCAATGAGTAGCCCTCCTGGGTTGCTGAAAACTCTTACTTAACATTTCTAGTCTAATAAACTCATATTTCACATTTTCTTCTAACACTTTGTATCCTTTTCTTAAGATGGTAAGCCAGGCAGTGGTGACACTTGCCTTTAATCCCAGGACTTGGGAGGCAGAGGTGGGTTGATCTCTCAGAGTTCAAGGCCAGCCTGGCTTATAGAACTAGTTCCAGGACAGCCAGAGCTACACACACACAGACACACACACAGACACAGACACACACACAGACACAGACACACACACACACACACACACACACACACACACACACACAGACACAGACACACACAGAGACACAGACACACACAGACACACACACAGACACACACACACACACACACACACACACACACACACTGCCTTACCTGCCCCCGTGCCAAAAAAAAAAAAGTTTCACCTCTTGCAGACTGACCAAACACCATCACCTAATCCCAGCATGCCATTGTGGTTTCTCATGATCCCTTACTGCAAAGGTTTCCCACCCATCCCCCCACCTCTTATCATTTCTAGTTGGTCAAGTTTGTAGCCTTGCTTGCTTGCTCTGCTCTCATTCCTGTCCTTTCAGTCCCACCTTTTTAGGTGTTGCTCTCGACTGGGAGAACTTAATCTACCTTCCCCACAGTCTTGATGTAAAAAACTAACCAGCACAGACTTGTCTAGGGCCCGAGATCATCAAGGCAGCGACAGAGGTTGGATTCAAACTCAAATGTTCTATCTTACCATAATTTCTCTAATACTTCACATCCATTCCTGCACGTTGATGCTGATGTACGTTGAATTTGTATCCAACCACTTCTTGTTGATTCATATATAAGTGAACATAAGTTTATCCTAAATGATAGCCTAAAACTCTGACACCAAAGAGACAATTTTAATAGGCTTTAAATTTTTCTAAAATTATTTTTTTAAAGTACTTGCAGCCTCTGCTCTGCTCTGACCTCGACCACCTCCTCAGCTCCATTCTTTTCATTTCAGTGGTTCTTGGAACCAAGACACTATTGGTAGTAGCGAATATACGGTAAACACTGAGTGGGATTCAATGACTGACAATGGAAAGTCAAGATACCACACTAGTGATAACACAGTTTTGTCTCACTCACATTTAAACCAAACCAGTGTATCCAGCTTCACACAGCTCTGAGCAGTTTCTGTAACCTCTAGGTCAGCATTGTGTTAGTGCAGGACGTGGTTACATAAGTCACCACAAAGACTCCTCACAGTGACTCAGTTTTATAAAGTATGCGTGTGGTGGAGCAATAAGCAACCAAAGCTTAGTCTGCAAGCCAGAGCATGCTTATCAATAGCTCTATGTTCTTAATGGATGCTTCTGTAGCGTTGGCCTCTCACTGGCCTGAGATGATGCCAAGACTAATAATTAGCTCCTTGTTATCTGAATCTGTATTTTCATATTAACGTTCTCATTTACATCCTAGTCTATCAGCGATGAGGTGGGAGGGAGTGAGATGGGACATGCCAGTTTGACTATGAGATGGTGGAACGAAAACAAGGGAACGGACAGTAAGAACATTTATAGTCTTCACTTTCAAAACTTTGATATGGAACATCTGGATGAATTCAGACCCAACACGTGACCCCACAGGAGAAGCTGATGTCTGTAACAGGAACGGGAAGTGTAAGACAAACAGGGTAAAGTCCATGTCCAGTAAGTTGTATGCGAGTGAAAATAGGAGTGGACACAACAGCAGGAAGCACTAAAGGAAAGAACAACATCGGGCTAAGTTTCTCTTGGCAATGGCCACATTGTGCAATTATCCCTCAGTGTCTTTCATAGCTTTGCATCAGGGTAGAGACGGAAGATGTGACTCAGGATTAAGGCTCTTGGAGTGGCCTTGGAGATGCAGTGAGGAGTAAAGAGGCCCCGATGATGTCAAAGCTTGGACCCACATTATAGTGCAAAGTTGGTTTGGGGAAGAAAAGAAGATAATACAAATATGCCATTAGTCCCCATCTTCTGCCAATCGCACTGTGCTGTTGCACTAATGTACTCAGGGCATGAAGATGGGACTCTGATACTCTTGCGAAGTCCTTTGGTCTAACTTCATTTGATCAGGAGTATTTGGATAACAATGAAAACAAAATTGTTGCCTGAGATATAAATTGCTTTCCAACTGTCTCTAAGCTGCCTCTGAATTTTTGGAACTGCCTCTTCTGTTACTCATACCCTGACTTATTTCGTTTAAGTGCACCATTGTCCCAGGGGAGCCACTCTTTCTTATTATGACACAAGATCCAATTATCCAATGAGTCAGTATCACCCAAGAGATAACATACATGTTTCTCCCCCTGAAGATTTCCTTAGAGAAAAATGACTTGGTTTCTCTCTATAAGAGACCAATGGGATTTTTTTTCTCTAAAAGCAATCATTTATACCACGATTAATTCTTGTTTAAACACTCCCCTGATGTGTCATTTGTCTCCTTAGTACAAAGCAGATATTGATTAAGAATACTTTAGTGTCTTCGGATTTAATGACGAAGTCCAAGTAATAATGATAAACTACTAAAATAGCTTGTGTTTCATCTTTCATGATCTCTATAATGCTTGACAATAGAGGATCAATTAACTTTAGAGTAAGTTTAGCAGAAAAGATCTATTTTAGCCATACTGTCTGAAGTTTTATCTTGTACTTCAAAGAAAAATAAATCTAATCATCATATACAAATATTTCATCTTCTAGACCAAAAGAATAACTGTGCCTCTATTAAATCTCTGATCCTTGGCTGTGTTTTCATATACCTAGTGTTTCTTTCTAGTGTCCATCTTAAGTCATCTTGAGTAGCATAAAATGATTTGATGGTAAAACAGAATTTATTTGAGAAATTCAGGATGCCACATGGTGACCATGTGAGTGACAGAACTGAAAAGGAGGAAGGATGAATGTAGCAAAGGAAAGGGCAGGTGCCCATTTCCATGATGAATGTCCTTGGGAGCAGAGATAAGGCACACCCACCTTTTACTTGCATCCTTCCTTAATTTGGTCAGAGCTGCTCCAATCTCTTGGAATTGATGGGTGAGCTTCTGAAGGTTTCAGTTCCCCTGTACTCAGTGACATTGGGTAATAACAAGTATACATGTATGATTTCCCTGAGCAACCATTTTACTGCAAATCTCTGGCTCCAGGATCATTCTATTTGCCACCATATAATTTATTTTGAAATATGACCAATAGCAGGCTCCTAGACTTCCTCACTCAGGTATGTCCGTTGGCCATGTCTCCATAAGAACAAGCCTTGTGCAATTTGTAGTTTTGTTTTTCACCATGACAAGGGAGGGCTATGGTAGACATCAGAAAAAAACAGCCAATGAAGAGACACAAGTATAGCCCAGCTTTGAGATGAGGGAAGTAGCTCACTTTGGTGACTAACCACTTGACAGCATCTAGAATCACTTAGCATATAACATTTGGGCGTCTCTCATAGGATAACACATGGGCATTTCTTCAGGAGACTTTTCCCACTGGATTAATTATGTTGGGAGGGCCCATCTTAAATGTGGACAATTCCATGCGATGGGCTGGGGTTAAGAACAGAGTGAAAAGAAGCAGTAGGTTGAACTCAGGCATCATTTGCCTCTGCGTGCTAAGCAGCTGGCGCCCACTCACTTCTGCCACCATGCTCTCCTCACCATGGCAGGCTGCACCTGAGACCTGTTCCAAAACAAACCCTTTCTTTCTTGAGCTGCCTTTCCTTGGGTATTTGAACATAGCGAAGAGGAAAGCGACCAAAACACATATGGAATTCTGCATCCACCATGCAAGAGGCCATCTAACAACAGGATGCTCTTGTTGAGCATAAGGAGGTAGAAATACTTCTTGATTTTGAAAATCAACTATGGTAGCAAGTGCATCATGAGAGATACCTGGAACGCTGTAAACACTAAAAAAATGTCTGAGTTATAATAAGAAACCAAAGTATTAGTTGTTGTCAGTGATAAAAGAACAATGTTGTTTACTCTAAGCATATTAAGGTAAACTTCACAGAGGAAAAAATAAAAAATAAAAGATAGCCACTGTCAAAGAAATTATCTAGACATGCAATTATTTTGTTCTTAATTATGCAATAGTGGCAATCCAAGTCACGAATAGGACAAGCTGCCCTGAGTTGAGTGTGTTTCTGCATAAAACTTGAGTTAGGGTTTGCTATTGGATGATAAAGGAGGTTCCTTACTTCTCAGTTGTGCCCAAAGGATTCACCATGTGCCAGGAATTCATGAGTGGAAATTTATTTTTCCTTCTGCTCATGAAGCCAAGTAAGAATGGACCCAGGATGAGATCCAGGCCGAATCTCATCCTGTAGATCTTGGAAGTCAGTCAGCTGGCTTCTCTGATGTGAATTCTCAAGATCACACACCGGCACAGCTGGGCAGAACACTTTGGCAAACTTTGAAAATGGAGATCTGCAAAAGGCACATAGCTTATGGCACATTGCTACTTGGAAATCTCTAATATCTGGCTTATTATTAATTGGCACGTGTAAATATTTGAGGTTTTTTATGTTTTTTAATGTGTGTGTGTGTGTGTGTGTGTGTGTGTGTGTGTGTGTTTATGAGGTGTGGTGCCTATGCATTTGTGAGTGTTTCTGTGGGTGGTTGGGTACCACAGCACCTATGTGCAGGTCAGAGGACAAACTCCAGTGACTGTCCTAGCCTTTGACACTGTTTGGGTCTCTTGTGTTTGATGCTACATAAACCAGGCTAGCAGCCCAATGAGCCCAGCACTTCTGACTCTAACTCCCACCTCCCTCTATGAGGGTTGGAATTATGGGTGCTTGCATTACACATACGGGTTTTATGTGGGTTCTAGAGATCCAGAGTCCGGTCAGTAGACAGGCTTATACAGTGAGCACTTTACCCGCTGAGACACCTCTCCAATCTTATTTACACAGGAGTTAACAGCACATTCCAATTAGTACTATGTTCACTGGACTGATGTGCCTACCCTGCCTTTATATCACATCTTTATAGGGACTGTGGATTTAGACTCTCACATGAATAGAGAGGAAAATGTTTGTTGTCCTCATGCTGAAGGGCACAATGTAAACTTCATGCTCCTGATGAGCATGATGCTCTGAAAGCCTGCTGAAGCCACATGCCTCCAAGATGGTGCTGGCACAGAACCACCCTGGCCGGCAGTGTTGTTATTTTCCCCATTAGCCCTGGCAGTCAGTAGGTCAAGAACTCCATGGCTGTACATTGAGCGAATTAAATGGATAATGATGTTTTCTTAAACAGAAGCACATTAAAAAACATGCCCCTTAAATCCTACAATTAGAGCCAATAAAACAAACTAGGAAAATTGTGCCAGGTTAAAGTTTCATTGCCGTCTCCAGTTAGTGAAAATCCCTGTCTGTGCCTCAGATGGGTTAGAATTCAAAGGGATTCACTCCTGTTTAGAACCATCTCTTCCTAGGGGTATCTCAGCTCTGCGGGGTTTCTTACAACAGGTTTTCCTTTAAAATGCTAATAAGTACTCAGGCACAAAACCCTGAAGCACGCATACATAGCTTGCCTTAAAAACAAACAAACAAACAACAACAAAAACAAAAAAAACCACTTTCAGGGTACTTTGGAAGAAACATATTGACATTCCTTCACACACACTTGAAAACTTTCCGAATACACTCATTTTTATCATTAATTTAAATTTTATAAAAGCAATAAATGGGATACTTGGAAGTTAGCTAAGATAAACATTGTATTGCTCTTTTCTAAGCTTGTCCTATACATTCAGCAGCTTAAGATATAATATCTTTGGGCTGAAGAGATGGCTCAGAAGCTAAGAGTGCTTGCTAAGCAGTTATAAGAGCAGAGTTCAGACCCCAGCACCCAATAAGAAGTGAGGCATCACCTGTATTTCTACTAATCCATCTTTGAAGGATGGTATACCTTTTTCTGGACTCTGTGTGCATAGGCAGGCACACACACACACACACACACATACACATACACACACACACACACACACACAGAAAAGCACACATGAATAAGTGCACACACAGAAAAAGAGATACACATAAATAAATAAAAGTAATTATTTTTAGAATAGATATGCTATTTTTTATACATGAACTCATTTATTCAACAGAATTGATATGTAGGCTCATAAAAGAGGTGACAAATGTGGCAATCCAGTTTTTTGAACAAATGCATTGACCTGAAAAACAACATTTTAGAAAGACTCCCATGTGCTTCTTAAAATTATTCAGCAGCTGTCTATAAATGAAAACCCACATCAGGAAAAAAGGTGGCACACACATCAAAACAACATCAGTACCACTAGCGAGAAGGGGCTCTGAGCACCATATTCTTAGAATAATACTATTGGCCTTTTGCCTTTGTTATAACCCACACACATTAAATATTCATACTTATGTTTAGTTTCTAAATGTAAAATGGAATTAGGATAACAAATAAAGTGTAGCATCTGGTGGTAATACTAGGTATATATTATGTTTTTTGTTCTGTGAGGTTTTATATGTTTGAATCAAGGTAGCATACTGAATAATGCATAAACATCTTTAAAACAATACATTTCCATAGTTGAGGTTAGAGTGGGTAGTCAAGTGCTCACCTTGGATGAAAACTAGTGATTTTTTTTTCTTTCACAGAAAAAAAAAACAAAAAACAAAAAACAAAAAACTACAGTCTTCACTGTAGCCATTGTAATCCCTAACCAGCTTCTAGTCAAATCTAGGAATAAAACACAATGCAATTTGCTGTAGAGGTTAGCTTTCTTGAAATATCTTCCAGGAAGGAACCTAAAAAAATAATCTGAGGGTCTAAGAAATAGATTGGAGTTAGTTACAAAAGTTAAAATTACTGACTGGTGTAGGGTATTGAAGGAACTCTATGTGCTTGTTATGGGGAGGGACCAATTTTATCTCTGTTCATATGAAACTGAATGGTTCGTGTATTTATACTTTTTCTTGGGGGTAAAATGATACTGGAGATTTCACCCTTTGCTGAGGACTTTTGAAGTAGCAACTACATTCACAAAGCTGCTGTATCCTGGGACCTGTGCCTCAGATTGGAATTCAGAGAAACACTGTGAGATTATTTGTGCTTGGTTTATGCTGACTTTAATTTGACAAACTCATTGAAGATGAGCTGAGGATGCAAAATCATCCGTGTTATTTTCTGACAAGAAACCTAACCATGAATTAGACTAGCCAGCCACATAATTCTTAGAGTCCAGTGTCAAACAAAACCCTGCTTCACCCCATTCAAAATGGTCAAGAACATCAAAAAATTAACCACATAATATTAAATGCAGCCCCCACTAAGAGTGCAGGATTTGAACAGCTGCCTGGTCACATGCTCATGAATCTGGCCCTCATTACATTTAAACATCTGTCATAGACTGTGTAAGTATAGAAGTCGTGGCATTTGATTACATACCGCATTCCCTGCCACAGTAGCTCAGTGCTGGGGAGTGAGGACACACATCTGTACTTCTCACTGCTGCTCGCCTTAGTTAGGTCCCCAGCCTTCCCTCTCCATTACTGGGCTGATCTGCTAACATCTTTTTTTTTTAAGTCACCTTGTCTTTTTAATTTGATTCCATAGATGAATCCTCTCACCAGCCACACTTTGACAACATACCTAAGTGTGCATTACATCTTACACGCAACGGGCTGGCTTTCAGTGATTTCCATTTCAGAGGACTGTCGTTCTCAGTTTCCTGTCTGAACTGTGAAAAAACTTAGAACACTAATCTTTTCACTGATGAGGTGTAGTCTTTCATTCAACATATCTTTATTGAGTACCTAGTGCTTATGTGTTTGATTCTGCAGTTGATATAATTTCACAGAAAACCAACATATCTCTTTGCCTTTGTTTTGCATGTATAATAGTTAGAGCCATCTTAATTGCATTAAGGAAACCTAACTTAATCTATTCAAAAATTAGATAAACAAGTATTATAGTTAGTTAAATAGATGGTATATATGCAGATAGATAAATAGATAGACAGATGATAGATAATAGATTTGACTGATGAGTAAGTAATAGATACTAGATTGACAGATAGGTGGATGATAGATCAATGGATCAAAGAGTTACAGGCAGGTAGGTAGGAAGGTTGATCAATCAGATAGATAGGTAGGTAGATAGATAGATAGATAGATAGATAGATAGATAGACCGATGATTGATGGTTTGATAAGTAGCTAGGCAGGCAGGCAGGTAGACAGACAGATAAAATTGACATCTGATTAGATTTGGGAGTACAAAGCATCATATTGGGACAGTGTTTCTCCACCTCTTCCTCTTTCCCCTTCCCTCAGTCCTCCTCCCCACCTTCTCTTTCTTTCTTGTCATATTTCCTATGAATTGGCATTACTGTAAAAATGGAATTTTTTCCATGTTGTGGCAAAACTGTTTATAAATTTCTCCATGGTGCATGTCAGAAAGGAAAGTTCTCTTCTTCATTTTACCATCCAGATGTGTCCATCAGAAACTACTGAATATCCTTGTCAACTGTGGTCAGGGCCTGTGCTGGTACTTTCAGGTTCATGGCCTCTTAGTCAAAGAATTGCAAATAGGGACTCACACAGATTTCAGAGGCAACAAGATAATTTATTGGGAACAAAGCCACAGTGCAGGTTGCAGGGGAATGCATTGCCAAGATTGACACAGAAGGGAAGCTACTCAAGGATACTCAAGGATTCGAACACTCAAGAGCTTCCTTTTAAAGGGTTCTTGAAAAAGGATGGTTACTAAGTTGTATAGCTTGAGTGACTTCCTGTTTCAATTGATAAATTTAGTAATATACTTATTTTTCTGACTGTGCATGTCTCTTACCATAAGTCATCTGGTTTTGGTCTTATGCGTTCCCAGCTCTACCTAGGCATATGATGGCAAATGGGAGGTGCTCCACAGAAGGTTAGTATAAGGCATACTTCTGCCTTACTTCCCAAGGATACAAACAACAGGTTCCTGTCAGATCAGCACTTTCATTCTTCATACCTGGGTACACTTGAATAAAAGTGTCTGAATTTGATTGTTACTGTAGGAAGGGAGATTTCTACCATCATTCAGAGTTGGGAGTAGAAGTGGACCAATGAAGATGAAGGCTTGAGGGGTTTCTAAGGTCGTTAAGTGTATCACTTGGAGAGATGTGTGGGTATATAGTATGTGCACGTGAGAGAAGGAGATAGGTTGCTACGAGCATTATTATAAGAGGGGGTAGGCATAATCCAAACCAAATAGAGGTCCCAAGCTAAATTGTCTCCTATGCTTGCCGACTTCAGTCTAACTTGCAATACTTGCCTGCCATGAAAAAAGAGCCACTTCCTCAAGTCTAGGATACTGTTACTATCTAGTCATAAGACCAATAATTGATATCCCCTAATACCCACGGAAGTCGAAGGGCATTTATAAAAGTGAAAAGAATAGCTTTGGTTACCTAAAAAAGAAGAAGTGTGTAGGCAATCCTTTTTAATTCTACTTTATTTAGGGTTCCTTAATACTGCACTTCCCTTCCAACCCCCTGACCCTAGGTAAGAGATAAAGAAGGTTAGAAGGGAAAGGGGATGTAGACATCTTTAGACTCAGTTCCCCTGGGATCTTTGAGAAAAATACCAATCTCAGTCATCAGGATACCCAGCAGTTCAGCAACAGCAAAGGACAAATGTAGCAGGATTAACAAGCAGCCTTCCTTCCCTTCTGTCAATCTCCTCAAAGCCCTCCACGCCCCTCCCACAGTCTCTCTGTCTCTGACTGTCTCTCTCTGTCTGTCTGTCTCTGTCTCTGTCTCTGTCTCCCTCCCTCTCTCTGTCTCTGTCTGTCTCTGTCTCTCTCTCCCTCCCTCTCTCTGTCTCTGTCTCTCTCTGTCTCTCTGTCTCTCTCTGTCTCTCTCTTTCTCTCTCTCTCTCTCTCTCTCTCTCTCTCTCTGTGTGTGTGTGTGTGTGTGTATGTGTGTGTGTGTGTGTGTGTCTGTCTGTCTTCTGTCTCTGTCTCTCTCTCCCTCCCTCTCTCTGTCTCTGTCTCTCTCTGTCTCTCTGTCTCTCTCTGTCTCTCTCTGTCTCTCTGTCTCTCTGTCTCTCTGTCTCTCTCTCTCTCTCTCTCTCTCTCTCTCTCTCTCTCTCTCTCTCTCTGTGTGTGTGTGTGTGTGTATGTGTGTGTGTGTGTCTGTCTGTCTGTCTTCTGTCTCTGTCTCTCTCTCTCTCTGGGATCTCATATTTATACCCTCCCCAAATTAAACTATCTCCAGCTGATAAAGACCATGCTCCTCTCTGAGCCACATGAGGAAATTATCAGCTATGTATAAACTAAGGCTGTCACATATCCCACACTTGGGGTTAAAACAAAAACATATTTACATAACTTAACTGAATTCCTAAAGAAAACAAACTCCCATTTACAGAAGTGATTCTGGATAGATGAGAGAGTGGATGTCTACACTGAGACTACACAAGACCCTCAGCTCAGTGCAAAGGGAGATGGAGATCTAGACCACGTCCTATGTGGATGTGGTCCAGTCACCGCACTAAGAATACCTATTCATGTTAAATCTCAAGGAAAATCATGAATTACAGATTTCCTTGTTTCATGGTTCGCAGAGAAGATGTAAAGTTTACAATTTGGAATCATTTAACTAGTAATTCTGTCCGGTTTTTGCTTCATATATACACAGAGGTATTGCTGGCTGTTTATTGGCATGTGTTAATTATACATAACAACAGAATTACATTTGCATATGTGCTACATCATTTTCATATATAAAGTATTTGCTCAGTCACCAATATCATCTCTTGTTTCCCTCCAACTCAAGTCCTCTTTCTCAACTATTCTTCTATATTCATGTCCCTTGATATGTATGAGGTCCAAACATTTATATAACCAAGTTCAAAAAGTCATATAAATAACCCTAAATAAACTTAAGGGCATTATTGAATTTTTTTTACAAGTAGATATTGATTTTTTACATATACATTTATATTATTACACATATAAACAGTAAACTATCTGTAGCAAGAAGAACCATGACACAATCAGGAATTCTATAAATGTTTCAACCTTAGTGTTTTGGCTATTTGTATGTGACAGCCTTGAAAAAACAAACCCCCTCTTTTCTATCTTGGTGCATCTAAATTTCTGAATGTAAATCACTATCTATCATATCTCATTATTGTCAACTTAAAACATCTATGTAGTTCTAAAAACATCTTAACTCCTAAACAACTAGGGTTAATTATAAAACTAAACTATCTGGTCTTCCACCCCATCAGAGATTTGAAAAGGAATAGAACTGATTATCTGAATATGCCGGGAGTGCAGGTTAGTAGCTTTCCAAATGAGAAGATGACAGAGACAGTTTGCTACCTGAATAGTCACCCAAAACTCTCTATAATATTAGACCACCATCTTCAGCCTTCTGACCCAATATATCTGACAGACATATTTGTGAGGCAGGAACTATTGAGGATTTGCTTACCTTGTCTTGTAAGAGTTTGGCTGTCAACTCTGCCTGCATCCAAGCTTGCCCTTTTTTAGGCAGAATTCTGTCTGTGGTAGAAATGAGAACATTTTGTGCAGTGGCTTCTTTGCCACATTTTAAGCCATCTCCAAAAGGAGGTTCTTTAATGTTCATCATCCTCTTTGAGGTAGGTGGGGTGTTGCCAGGAGTTACCCTGTCTCATTGTCAGTGAATCTTTAAAACAATAAAAACATTTTAAATGCCATATTCTGTATGTCTCTGAAGTTTTTGAAGACATTGTTTAACTATTTTACCTTATCTTTCTATAGAATCATATCTATTTGTTGCACATAAGATGTATATTCTTGTGTCAAAGACAATGATTTTTCTTGGCCACAGAACCCCTATGAATTATTATTAGATGGTATTCTTAGTATGGCATGAATGAAGATTTATAGATGTCTTTTTTTCTGCTCACACAAAGAGCAGAAAACCAGCCTTAATTGTTCTGTGCATCACACACACGCCTTATACATTTATACTTTTAGGACCAATTGATGCTTGTGAGAAATTATATGTGTTCAGAACAAAAGAACTTGACACTGACACTGGATCATATTTGACAGGATTCATTCCTCTCAGCATGCTGAACACTGACATCGTGCATCCTTAATGCACTGGTACCAAGTGCTGCGGTTGCTGTTCCTCACCAAATAAGACAGCTCCCAGGACACCTTCAAAGAAAGCTTCCAATTCCAATTGGTCCAGCATTTCAGATTGTCCCACTCAGGACTCTAATTCAGCCTGGAATTTCTCAACATTTAGAAACTGGACCACACATGCTATTCCTACTTTGTTTAACCATTTCCCCAATTTTACTTGGGCCTCTACAAAGGTATAATTCATTCCAAATCAGCCAGAAGAAACCTTAAGAAAATAATGTCCCATTTCCTTTAAGGGAGGTTGGGTAGGTTTTTGGTTGCTTTCTTGGGCTATAGAGGGTTATTTTCTATGGGAGTTATTTGTAAGTTGTTATTGGCCTTATTTAGAGAGAAAACAAGGTTGGATTCAGTGATGTCTCTCTTTTCCTTTATCTCCCATTCTTAGGTTTGGAGATAGGGGTTGAAAAGAAAGAAGGGGGAATATAGAAATATATAGGGAAGATAGAACAAAAAGTAGATAATGAGTCTACTCCTCAATTTAATGCCATAATTGTCACTCACAAGTTTATTTTTAATTCACTGGCAGAGAATTTTGTATATAGATGCAAAACAAGTTTAATTTTAGATACAGTGGCATAGAATCCAAATGTAAGATTATTCTTCATTATATATATATATATAGTATATATACTCTAATATGAGGAATTGTACCCATATAACTCAATTATAATACAAGGTTTACTTCCAAAACTTTGAAAGCACTACTGCAGTCTGTTTAGGATAAATAAGTTATACAAGTTAATTGTTAGTTGATCAAATCATGGTCATACCAATTACTAGTCTATCTTTATCATTATTGAATTTTTTAATTTGGTCAAAATGTTTAACCTTTAGGAACCAGAACTGCCAGTCACTGAAATGGCCATACACTGGTCTTGGGAAGGCACTCAACTGTGGAGACCAGCACAGCCAATGGTGAGACATCTGACTCCCTGGAAGGAGAGCCTAGAGGCCCTGGGGTTCTTCTGGTCTTTTTCTTGAACTTTGGCTCTTGTAGTAAACTCTTAAGAAAGGACATAGTGTCCCTGTAGAAAGGACATAGTGTCCCTGTAGAAAGTCATGGGACTTGATATAGAAAAACAGCTGGCAAATACTCCCATGCGTGGACTAGATCAGTGAAGCTGTCACTATTATTTCTGTCTCCCTGCGTGTGAGACCAGACAGTGAACCCAAAAAAAGCCACTTTTCTCTAAGCAAAGTCATGGCGGGCCTCTCCTTCTCCAGTGCCACCTCGTCCTCCACACCCACACTCCAAGCATTTGACAGCACACTCTGACCTATGTGACAACACACTGGGGAAATGTCCTCTTGTATATATTCTTTACCTGTGGGGGGATGGGACCCTTAAAACTGTCTCCAGCACTCCTCGACCACATCAGAGAACACTTCTGGGAGCCACTGTGTCCTCTGGGGTGTATCCTATGCAAACAGAGGAAGAAGGTGAGGGGGCACTCCTCCTCACGCTGCTATGTGAGATGCTCGAGCAGGCTGACATAGGCATGACAGTTCCCGTTGTGTGGCAGTAATTGAAGCCTTTAAAATCCCAAACCACCGAATTGCTAAGCACTCGAAGAAGATGAGAAAAACATCAGCAACAGAAGAGCTGGCCAGGTTCACACAGTTGCGTCCTTACTGTCTGGGTATTGAGCATGGCTTCAATGGTATGGTCATCTTGGCATAAGTCACAGACCAGGAGAGTAAGAATAAAGTAGATCGCTGCATCTGAAGGACAGGGAGGGCACTGGATTAGGGACAATGCCTTCTTGGAGGAACAGTACATGGTAACAGCAGGTTTTTACTGGGAAACAAATAAATGCACAGTGTACAGATATAATGTGAGGAGAGAGAGAGGGAGAGAAAAATGGAAGGAGAGAGGAGGAAATAAAAAATTTATAATATGCTTTTTAAAAAAAAACTTCAGATGGAAAGGAAGGAAAAGAAAAGCAAATGGTGTGAATAGAAGCTGCAGGAACCACCTCAGGAAACGTAAAAATATCACACTCCCTAAGTGGCATTAGCCAGCTGCCTGCCTGCCGTATAGAGCTTCAGAGCTTGTGCTGTCTGGGGAATCTACAATAAACCCATTGTTTTCTACCTTTAATGGATTCTGTCAGCACACTAACACCCCACCCCAAATATCTCAAACTGCAGCAATGCTCCCAAAAGATTAGCTGGCAGGTGTCTGAGGGACAATCCTCTTCTCAAAATAGGGCAACCCTTCTGTGTTGCTGTGCCTTCCTATGGGCTCTGAGACCCACATGGGTGTCCTTTTTGCTTCCTCCAAAGACCAAAGCATGATTCTATCATAGTCTATTTTTGGCTTCAAGTTGCTGGAACTTGAAGCAAACAAAACAAAACAAACAAACAAACAAACAAACAAAACAAAAACAAAACAAACCCTAAGATGGCTTGTCTTTATAAAATATAATTAGAATAATATTGTTTGTATTGAATAATGACCACAGAAATAGATTATCAGATACAGATTTTTTTAATTTGATGTAATCTATTAAGAAATGCTCACAACTTTTCTCAATTGCTTTCTCATTCATGCCAAACTCTATCCCTTTTAAAATTTTTATCCTATATTTTAGACTTGTCAAATCAAAAATGCTTCAGTCCAATCTTTCAACCTTGCACATTCAGACTTAGGTCTTCAGTAATGTTCATTCTCTCTCTCTCTCTCTCTCTCTCTCTCTCTCTCTCTCTCTCTCTCTCTCTCTCTTCATAGACATTCATTCAGAGCTGCTTGGAGACAATGTTGTGAAGGTGCTTGCCTATGGTACTCCTTATCTGACTTTCATCATGGTATCACTATCCCCCACTCTTTTAAGAGCCCTTGCCTTCAGGCTCACAGTGGTTTTGTTTGGTTGGTTTGGGGTTTTTTCCTGGTTGTTAAGGAGCCTCCTCCATAGTGAGACCCTGATTACCAGCCTAATGCCCTGGACAGTTCACCCTAGAGCCCCAAGGACAGCTGTAGGGAGGGCGAACTGGAGCAGACCCCTTTCATTGACAGAGCCAATAGAACTTCAAGCAACTCAATCATACTGAGCCTCACCTTTCTCATGCATAAAATAGAAAGCTATTTACTTCAGAATGCTCTTAAATGCCTGAAGTGTTCCCCACAGTTGGGTTTCTCTTTGCTCAGTCTCACACCTCTGTTTACATCAGTAATTAGCATCAAAATACATCAGATTATCCCAACACACCTCCTCTCTAGCTCTTTTCCTTTTTTCTCTTTTAAAGAACAATCTGAGTCCAACCAAATGGCTCAGCACTTGGCACCAAGCCTGAAGATCTGAAGGCAACCCCAGGTCCCATATGGCAGAAAAGGAGAACTGACTGCTGAATATTGTCCTCTGGCTTGCACATGTGCGCTGTGTCACACACACACACACACACACACACACACACACACACACACACACACACAAGCCAATATCAAAGATGTAAATTTCAAAATTGGAAAAAAAACTGTTCTCAGAAGACGTAATAATTATCCACATGTACAGACTATCCCACGATAATTCAACACACATATTTCACATATTTAATACATACTTATGCCAAGATAATTGTATTCCCTATATGTATAGCATTTATAATTTCTTTCTATAATAAATAATGACTCCTCTCCTCCACAGACTTTTTTATGTTTATTCATATTTTTCTGAATTTCTTTTTTTAAAATTTATTCTTGTTACATCTCAAAGGTTATCCCATCCCTTGTATCCTCCCATTCTTCCCTCCCTCCCATTTTCCCCTTATTGCTCCCGCCCCCCCATGACTGTTCCTGAGGGGGATTTCCTCCCTCTGTATATGTTCATAGGGTATCAAGTCTCTTCTTGGTAACCTGCTGTCCTTCCTCTGAGTGCCACCAGGTCTCCCCATCCAGGGGACATGGTCAAATATGAGGCACCAGAGTTCGTGTGAAAGTCATACCCTACTCTCCACTCAACTGTGGAGAATGTTCTGACCATTGGCTAGATCTGGGTAGGGGTTTAAAGTTTACCGCCTGAATTGTCCTTGGCTGGTGCCTTAGTTTGAGCGGGACCCCTGTGCCCACATCTGCCTATCATAATGTTCTTCTTGTAGGTTTCTAGGATCCTCTGGATCCTTCTACTTTGCTATTCTCCCATGCTTCTCTCATCTAGAGTCACAATAGGATGTCCTCCCCTCTGTCTCAGTTTCCTGGTAAGTGAAGGCTTTCGTGGGACATGCCCCTTGGGCTAGTATGCAGATATAAGTGAGTATATATCATTTGAGTCTTTCTGCTTCTGGGTTAACTTATTCATTATAATCATTTCTAGCTCTATCCATTTGTCCACAAATTTCAGGAATTCCTTGTTTTTAATAGCTGAGTAGTATTCCATAGTGTATATGTACCACAGTTTCTTTATCCATTCTTCTATTGAGGGACACTTAGGCTGTTTCCATGTTCTGGCTATTATGAATAAGGCTGCTATGAACATGGTTGAGCAAATTTTCTTGCTGTGTACTGGAGCATCTTCTGGGTATATTCCAAGGAGTGGAATAGCTGGGTCTTGAGGAAGCCCTATTCCCAGTTTTCTGAGATAGCACCAGATAGATTTCCAAAGTGGTTGTACTAGTTTGCATTCCCACCAGCAATGAAGGAGTGTTCCTCTCTCCCCACATCCTCGCCAGCATGTGGTGTCGCTTGAATTTTTGATCTTAGCCATTCTGATGGGTGTAAGATGGAATCTCAGAGTTGTTTTGATTTGCATTTCCCTGATGACTAAGGAGGTTGAGCATTTCTTTAAGTGTTTCTCAGCCATTTGACATTCCTCTGTTGAGTCCTCCACAGACTTTATATGACACTGATTTCTGTCAACTGCAGCAGCTGCCTAAGATGAAGGAGCTAGATCTTAGTCCTGCTTCAGACCTGTGTTGTCCCATCTCTCTCCCTCCATGCTCTGCTCATCCCCCCCAACCTCTAGCAATCACTATTCTATTCGATTCCTTTACGGTATCAACTGTTAAGGCTTCCACATTGAAGTGATCTCGTTTGGAGTTTATGTTCTCCCATCCCATCTATTTGTTGCAGAATTTCATTACTTTTAAAGTAGAATGATGTTTGCATATGTACTGTTTTCTTCATTTTTCATCTCCAGATGGGGAGCTGATGGGGACTGTGTATGTTGGCCACAGTGTATAGGACAGTTATCCTGTGGTCTGTCTCTCCCTTACTTCTCAAGTCTCGGCTTGGAGTTTGCCTCAGAGAAGAAATATTTCCCATCTGCCTAAGTCTACTATCATGAGATAGGGCAAAGAATCCTTATTTTGGTAAAGACAATTTGTAAGTGTCTTACGCTGTTTTGTTTATCCCACTGTTTCCAGCTTTATACATGTTGGATATCTTGTCCTACAAGGGCAATGACTATCTGTCTCCTTCCTTGTTACATGTCCTAGGATGACATATAGTGACCAGAATCAATGGTTTTGTTTGACCTCCACTACTGTGCATAAAGAGGCATCAAAGAAGAGCTAATAGCTCATTTACTCAAACTCTTAGGCAGTTAGAGAATCAGCCAGCACCCTGGTGTTTGATAGACACTTAAAGGCTGTCAGGAAGTGAGCAACTTTATAATGAAATAGGAAAAAAAAAAAGCATGGTATTATTTAGATCTTGGAATTCCCTTAAGGTCTTCTGTGCTGAAATTTTAGTCTCTAGTCTATAGGAGAATTTGAAAGGGATGGGATTTTAAGAGGTAGAGCCTGGTTAAAGGCAGTTAGGCCTTAGGGTATGTGTTCTTGAAGAGGACAGGACCTCAGGTGTCCCCACGACTGCTCTATCATAAGACGACCATTCTTTGTGATGTGCTGCTCGTTCCCAGACCCAGCATCACCTGGCCAACTTACATGGGCTGTGTCTTAGCTGCTTTTCTGTTGCCATGACAGAACACCATGGCCAAGGTAACTTATGAAAGAAAGAATTTAACTTGGAAGCTCATAGTGTTGGAGGGTTAGAGTCCATGACCACCACGGCAGAGCAAGGCAGTGGGCAGACAGCTTTGGTGCTGGAGCAATAGCTAGGCACTTCCCAACTACATCAGACCTCCCAGCATGAGGGAGAGAGAGAGAGAGAGAGAGAGAGAGAGAGAGAGACAGAGAGAGACACAGAGAGAGAGAGAGAATGAGAGAGAGAGAGAGAGAGAGAGAGAGAGAGAGAGAGAGACAGACAGACAGACAGACAGACAGACAGACAGAGAGAGAGACAGAGACAGAGACAGAGACAGAGACAGAGAGAGACAGAGACAGAGAGACAAAGACAGAAAGAGAAATAGAGAGACAGAGAGACAGAAAGCTAACTGGAAATGACACTGGCTCTTGAAATCTCAAAGCCCCATCCTGGAGACACACCTCCTTCAACAAGGCCTCTCCTCCAAATCCTTCCCAAACACACAGTAACTGGGGACCAAGCATTTAAATATGTGAGCCCATGGGGACCATTCTCATTCAAGCCACCATAGACTGTAGCCTCGAAAACCAAATCATCCTTTCCTCTCTATACCCTTGGCACTTTACCACAGTAACAGTCAGATCACCAATCCCAAAAGGATAATGGCACTCACTTCTGAATGGGGACTATCCAAATGGGGAAGATAGATGGATGCTGCCCAGAGGAATGGCATCTCGAGTGAATGGATTTGAGTGGGTGGCCTTGGTTCAGAAGTAGGAACAACACCAGGAGAAGCTGCAGTCAGTGACCAAATGCTACTGCTGTGGACTGATGGCTACAGAGGTTGTAGGTGAGATGCCCATTGTCACAAGCTATTTAGCCTTTGTGTGTATGTTCAGCCTCTCCTTAGACTTTCTTCTTTGCCTCCTTATATCTGGATCATAACTTACTCTATCAAAAACTTGTAGACGAGCAGGTAGAATATAGAAGCTATCTTTACAGATGTTGCTGAGACCATGTCCAGGCCTTCTCAATTCAAAGGAAAGAGGCATTTATTAGAATTATTGAATACTTAAGCAAAGCACTAGACAAGCAATAATAAAGACCAGTGAGGTGAACATTACTGGGGTTGAGCATGGCTTTTTTGTTGTTTGTTATTCTATTCAAAGGGCTCTGTCAAAATAATTCTGTATTGTATTTCTTTTTAAGCTGAAAGAAATAAAACTGGATAGAAATTGTTACCGATACTAAATCTATTATAGGAAAACCAGGAATGACACTCTATGATTGGATGCACCATGTATGTTCTTGCCTCTGTGGTCCTGGTGTCTCGGACCCTTTGTCCCTTGCCAGCCAAGATCTAGGTTCTGCCTTTTGACACAAGCATGAGGAGTCCTACTCCATGCCGTCAGCAGCACCAACAGGGACACAGCTCTTTCACTGTCCTCTGGATTCTTGCATCTTTTATCTATGTCACTCGATCCATAAGGACACTTTGCAATGGAGTATTTCTCATGTCTGTGTTTTTTCCTATCAACTAGGTTTGAGATTTCCTTGACTTTTCTGTATCCACACCAGCAACCACTAAAATGTTCCTTCTTCATTAATAATAATGAAGAAATGATGGAAAGAACAGAACAGAAAGGGAGAGTTGTGTGATATTTATTACATGAGTTCAGGCTTTGGCTCTATTGTTTAGATTGATATTTAACTATATTGTATATAACTCTTTGGTGAATTTTTAGCATATCACTGAACTTTGGTTTTTTTTCTTATTGAATGAAAATAATAATATAGTATCCCCTTAAGGGCTACCATAAGCCATGTATTTGTAATCTAATAAGTGATGATAAATGTTACCTCTTATGTTATTTAAAATATTAAAACATGTTAAAATTAATCAGAATTAGTGCACTTATAAAACATGTGTACACATAAATATAGATTTCCAAGTGTTATACTGTTATGAAAATGGGCTGATTTTGAAAATGTTCAAATTAAATATGAAGACTAATTCATTGAGAGTATAGAAAATATGTTTCTTCTATGGCTACTCTGTGTGAAGGCCAAATCACACAGATCTTGATCTAGCAATGTAACATATAAATACATATGTATATATTTAAATAGATATAACATGCATGCATATTTTGGATAAATATAATATACATGTATATTCCAGAAGAATCCATCCAAAGTATTCTGTTCTTTCATAAATTTCTCAGGCAATACATTCACCAACTGGCTAAATGACAGTTCCTGAGCAAATTGGGGTCATATGATCCGGTAAAGAGGCCTGAACTTAAAATCAGAACTCATGGCTTGCTACCCACCATTTGGTAACCATGTGGCCTCCTATAAAATGCCTATGTACCTTCATGAAGTCTTTTAACTCACTTGTAAAGCGGAGACAATAACTTTTAAACTCAGGTTTAGTGAATCATAAATGTGAAGCAGCTTCCATTATTGGTATGCTCATATGAGAATAAAAGTAGCACCAAGAATTAGCTGGGGCAGAGAAAATATATACAAATATATTTCCAAGAAGTCAGTGGGAGGTTGCACAGGTTAACCGCCTTTGAGAGTGAAGGGCCTTGGGGGGAAAACTCGATCATCACAGTTAACTCAACTTCTCCATCTTCCTTCCCTGTTCGGGCTTCTGTTTGTTTTTGTCTGATTGAGAGTTTGCAAAGCTGGGGAGAAAGTGGCTGCCAGAGGGCAGGGGAGCCAGCAGTCTTGGCACTGTCACGAGACTGTGCAGACAAGAACTAGAGTTCAGGCCAACAAGGAATCGACGACTTGAGAGACAAAAATCATTTCAAATACAAGAGGCACAGAGAAGGAAGCCTGGCAGTCTCTGGTCCTCTACCTTAGGCACGGGCCAACTCCTCATTGAGCAAGGTCAGAGGTTAAGAAGCTCAGTAAAATGGCAGCTGAAAAGAGAAATGAGCTCTGGCAATCTCACAACACTGAGTAAACAAAAAATCGGAACTCGGGACTGCCAAGGAGAAAGAGGTCGTTTGTAAACACTCCAGTCTTTCTAGTCCGTCTGGGCCCTTGGCAAAGCTTCACTCTAGGAACTCAGGGGAAAACAGAAGTAGACCAAGACTTAAAGAGACAGCAGGTTGTCTGAAGGTGAACTACTTGACAACAGGGAGGGGTGAACCTCACCTGCAGGGAGGAAGTCATCCATACTCCACTTGGAGGAAAATGATGAATAGAAATGTTAATAGGCTGGGAGCTGATATGCTGTAGTCAAGTGAAACCATTGAGCTCTGCAAAGGGGACGGAGGTAATAGAAAAAGTTATAGGTGACACCGATTGTTTACTCAGCTGCTAGGGAGTTTTGCTGGCATCCATATGAGATTCTCTTTTCTCTTTTCATGTGAATGCAAATATACATGTTTATATATGTGTAAGCGGGTGTGCATGCACATGTGTGTACACATATATGGAGGGCTAGGTTGATGATATAGGAGGCCTTCCTCTATCGCCCTCCAACCTTATTCTTTGATCCAGAATTTGCCCATACAGAACGTCTTGATTATCTACTTTCCTAGGGAATTCCTAAAAGTCTCTCTTCCAAAGCTGGAATTATAGACAGCCAGCATGCCGCTCAGCATCGACATGGGTTCAGGGAATTCAAGCTCTGGTCTTATCACTTGTGTTTTACCTCCTTAGCCATCTCCTTAGCCCTGAGATCATCTTATTTATATTGAGCTTTACTTTTTTAACAACAAGCAAACAAACAAAAACTACTTTTCTAAAAACAAGCAAGCAAACAAACAAAAGAACAAATAGTAAAAAAAAAAAAAAAAAAAAAAGTAGACTGTAGCTTTTATCCAATTAGGCAGAATTGAAGCAGCATTTGCAAAGTGATGCCCTTGTATATATGTCTCTGGTCCTCCCCCAATCTTGGAACATAACCCTGGAATGGAGGCCAGTGCAGCTCACAAGGGTCCACGTTCCTGATGGGTCCTGCTCTCTCACTGAAGTCCACCCAACAGTGCGGAACTGAGGAATTTCTGTTCTAGATGTTTTCATGCTGTTTTCCCTGCTGTCTCTTCTACACAGTCTCAGAATTTGGAAAATGAACACATTTTCCAAATGCTAGATAAACGGGCTTGCATCGCAGCCGTTACAGTCTCACTTTTGTTTTTCTGGTGTTACGGAACTGTGAAGTTTCTCATTCGCCTCTTCCCAGCCCTTTTCCCCAAGCAAATCTTCGCTTCTTGGCCTGGTGCCCACACCAAGAATCTACACATCCTCCTAGGGAAAAGAAACTTTGCTACAAATATAAACCCCACATTTACTCACTTTTCTTCTCTCAGGAATCTTGGCCTTTCTAGTTTGTGCTGTTTTAGCAGCTTCCTCTCAGCTTTACGGAAATGTTTTCCTTTAGACAAGTGTGGAGTTGATCTTGTGAAGATGTTTTTGTCTACCCCGACTTACTCTTTCCTGCTGTATTAGCCCAGTAACACCTCTTGTTAATAAGCACGTGAACTGTGACTCTCAAACTGTCACTGAGTACTAATTGACACAACCATTTTGGAAATGTGACATAAGGTGTATTTGCCAAAGGTTTTAGTTATGCTTTATCTTCCCTTGTGACAAAACACCTGGCAAAAGTAACTTAAGGCAGAACAAACTTATTGTGGCTTGCAGTTTTACGGAGTACAGTCCAACACAGCAAGGAATGCTCAGCTGTGGGTGTCTCTGTGGTGATGGGAGTGTTAGGCGAATGGATCCTCACATCTCAAAGGATCAAGTTGGGGAAAGAGTTTTTCTAGAAGCAGAACCAATGAATATAAACTGAAAGATCCATTCTCAGTGACACATTTCCTAGGATGGGCTCCACCTCTCAAAGGTTCCACAGAGTCTCAAAAACAATACCATAAACTGGAGACTAACTGTTCAAGCACAAGAGCTTGTGATTGGGTTAAGAGGGACATTTCACACTCAAACTATGCCATCACGACTATAGCAATTAAATACTCATTCATGTATCTTGCCAACACGCATACACCACAGTCCCATGGGAAAGAGGTCAAGTCTTTGCCCAGGAGAATGATGTCAGCTTTATTATATTCATTCAGACAAAGAACAAGCTACAGCCACTGGGATAGTTAAATCTGTTGTGACTTAACATGAAGAGGCTCAGGAAAATCAAGGGTAGTGAAAGGGAAGATCTGCTGCTTTTGGTTGTCATGTGCCTGAGCTGGGACACTGCTCTTCCGCCCTTGGATGGACATTTCTCTCTTGCCTTCCTGCATCTCCAGCTTGTAGTAGATGACAGAAATTGTCAGCCTCTGTAATTATAGCAGCCAATTTCTCAGTATGAATATGTTTATCAGTAAGTGTGTTGTGTCGGTGTGTATGCACATTTGTGAGATGGTTGTTTCCCTGAGGAATCCTGGCAATTTTTTAAATTCTTAAGGATTAAATTGCTTGAGTTCTGAAAAAGCATTACAAAGTAGCAAATACTACAACTCAGTTAACTTCTAATTATTCTATGTAATTTGAATGAAGATTTATAAAAAGAAATATACTAAAAGAGAAAAACAAAGAATACATTGTTCAGGAAATAAATTTAGCCGTATCAAAGCATTCTGCAAACCCCTGCCCCTAATAATTTTTAAATTTCTGTAAACTACAAATGCTGCCAATATGTCTAATATTACAGGGTTTTTTGTTGAGTCTCCACTGCTCAAATGCAAAAGTGCACTTTTCATTGTTTTGCTCTGATATTTGTTTCTCGACTTCATCCCTTTTGTTTAAAAGTGTCGGGTTCTCATTTGAGCTGCTGTATCTTAAATCTGACATGTCTGGAGTTTAATGGAAGAGAGGGCGCGTTACCTGACTTGTCTCAATATTCCGACAATAACAAGACTCTGCAGTGACCAACTGCTCTTGATCTCATTCTGTGGTCAGACAGCAGGATAATGCCGCTTTCGCTGGACAACATTCATTTTCCAGAGGGAATATTTGAGAAGACAGAGACTTTTACAAAAGTTACACAGTGCCACTGTTTGCTCAAAGGAGTGGTTTAATATAAAAGGCTATCAATACTCCAAAAAGTCTCCTAAAATAAATTATATATGAGCCTGATTTTCTCCCAAATACAGATTCTTGAGTTTAGAAATGTCAGCATGTTTGCTAAAAGTGGCTAGCCTGTAGTTCATTGTTTACTAATGCAGGTAAGAGGTCTAACAGGGTTGCAGACAGATGATGGAACTTAGAAAAATCACTTCCTAGTCAAAATGAGGGTTCTGGTTGCTTTTTTAATTCAAGGAATGTCTCCATGCTGCATGAAGCATTCTCTTATTTTAGAACTTTAAAACACACTTGTGTCCTTTACATAATTTTAAACTGATAGAATTTGCAATAACCACGAGGAAATTTATGCACACATTAGCCCGGCTTAGCAATTGTTAATTGTAATTATATCTTCTTTTTCTCACCATCTTCTCCCCCCCCTCTCTGTGTGTGTATGTGTGTGTATATAAACATCTTTATAAATGAACAGAAAATATTATGCCCTCATACCCCTAAATACTTTAATATTTTCTAAAATAAAACATTCTCAGAAGTGATCTCAATTTCACAATTATCAAAAATTAACATTGATCCTGAACAGTTCTGTCACCCACCACTCATGCATGCTTCACACTTGTTTCTTCTATCCCCCCCCCCCCCCAGTACAGAATGGCCCAGCACTCTTATCGGGCATGTCTCTCTAGTCACCCGGGCACAGTGGCTCTTTGCCATTCTTAAACTTGATGTTTTTTTGGTAGTAAAGAAACATGAGGTTGTGGACCACCTTTCCACTCAAGACTTGTCAGATGATCTTGCATACGTGAATCCAGCAAAGTGTCCAAGCTGCAGAGACAGTTTGCAAACACTACTGTGTTTTCCATTTCACATCAGAATCCACAACTGGGTGGGCTTGGTACTGTTTTTAAGGTCACCATTTGGGTGAGGTACCAATCAGATTTTTCCTCAAATTTTTACCCATTAGTGTCACAGGCTCGCTCTCTCTCTCTCTCTCTCTCTCTCTCTCTCTCTCTGTTATACATTTATGATGGTTACAGAATGAAGGGTGTCTCATTAACCACAGTGTATGCCAAGCTAGCTGGTCCTCCAGCTTTCAGCAACTGATTCTCTCTTCTCAGCTTCACGTCCTGCCATAGAACTGCAGAGATCACAAGTACACATCACTGTGCTGGCTTCCTAGTGGGCTCTGGGGACTCTGAACTCGGGTCCTCACACTTGGGAGGCAAGAACTCTATCCAGTCTCCCCAGACCCCCTCTGCCCTCTTGTGTGGCTGAGCAGCCAGTCTGCTGCAGAGATTGTCTTCCTTCCTTTGGTTTCAGTGCTAATTAATGTATCTGATTACTTCATTATGGAAACATGATTCATAATTAATCAATGGGTTATAGTGGTTGTAATCTATTAGTGACATTATTTGTTTTTATGCTCAAATTTCTCAACATTTAGCTACCCCCTCCAAAGATGGCTCATGTGTACATAAATGTGTATGTTCAAATGTCTCTTTGTGTGTACATGTATCTGTATATGGCATGTCTCTGTGTTTGTAAATATGTATGTGAGCATGCATCTTTGTATGTGAATGTATACATGCCTCTTTGTGTATGTGAATATATATGTAAGCATGTATCTGTTTCTATGTACATGTATTTGAGCATGCCTCTGTAAATCTGTATATGCATGTATGTGTGTAAATATATACATGCCTCTGTCTATATGTGCATATCTACGTGCCTCTGTGTGTGTGTGTGTGCAAGTGTCTGTGAATGTATATCCTTATAATTCATTGAGCACAACTTTATTATGAGTCAAAAAACATTTTTCATCTCCATTTACCCTACTGCTTCTTTAAAGATTAGCTGAAAATTCGAATCTGAGGGCGTACCAATGATTTTGACAATCTCTTGTCCTGAGTGCACTTGTATATCTTGAAAGATAAATGGATCTTTTTACCAAAATGGTTTGAAACACCATTTGCTTCTCATCTGTAAATTACTGGCTCACTGCAAAATGTAGATCTCCCAAATGTTGCCAGGGTTCCTTGTATATTATCAGAGAGAATCACATTTTTTTAAATGTGGTTTTTGTTAAAATAGTGAATAATATCACCAGAAAGCTTCTAAGAACTAGGATGTTATCAAGTTCACAGTAAAGGATAAGATTTTTCCAAAATTCTAGTGTTTACTTGAAGGTTTGAATTTAACCCTGACAGCAAATAATCTGCACCGATTTCCTTAAACTGACAGATTGACTCAAATCTAGCCCAACATGATTCGGTGTCAATCACTTCACTACTCAAAAATGTTGTTCCATGAAAAAGTTGGCAAGTTCAGTTCACAACCCAACCATCCAGGCAAGGTTTTCATGTATATTTCTTGTCTTATCACGTACAATAATGAAAAGCTACGTACCCTGGCTCAGGGGATGGCTCACTTTGTAAAGTTAGCTATGCATGTTTGGGAGGACCTGGGTTCGGGTCCCCAGACCAGATGCCGTAGTGTGTGTCTGTAATCTTATGGCGACATGGAGAGTCAAGAATGGAGAACCCCCTGGAACTGTGTGGACAACTTTCCTGGAATACAGCGTGGTAAACAACAAAAAACACTAACATATTTGAATCCAAACTCACACGTATAAACATACACATACAAACACACTCACACATATAAACATGCCACACTCGCACTCACACATATGTATATACACATACTTGCACATATACATGATATACACACATATATGAATACATGTACTCATACACATACATATGTACATACACCCAAATATGAACACATAGACACTCAGCCATATGAACAAACACATATGAACACACACACACACAGTCATGTACCAAAATGCCATAATTTTAAAATTAACCCTTTAGGTGCCTCACCTCAGATATTTCTATAGAAGTTTACCCTTCACCAATTTTAACTGTTAGTGCAAAGCAGAGAAAAGGTGGTTTCCCAGTATAAATTGACACTATAGTCTTGAGGCAAACTGGGTGTTAACAGTTTTATTCAGCATTGCTTTTCTGGTGTTCATGAAAATGTGAACAGGACTAAAAAAAAATGCCACTGACCTTTCAGTAGTAGTATAAAAATAATGTTGTCCATACTGACCCCTTAGGCCTATTCTTTAAAAATAGCTGACAGAACTCTACAAACTGTGAGAGAAAGTTAGATTTTATTTCAGTTACAGGCAGTAGTTCTTAGCAAGATTTTTGACTAAAGAGAAACATGGTTTTGTTTGAAGTGAAACTTGACAGAAAGGTTTTATAGTAGGGGTTTAACTTGGTTTTTTGAGACAGGGTTTCTCTGTGTAGCCTTGGCTGTCCTCGCTTTGTAGACCAGGCTGGCCTCGAACTCACAGTGATCTACCTGCCTCTGCCTCCCGAGTGCTGGGATTAAAGGTGTGCATCACCATGCCTGGCTTCGGTGATGTCTTTTACAGAAAAGAAAGGGTGCGTTATGGGGGGGGGGGAGAATGGGTGAAAGTCATCGGAGCCATATGGCATTAGGATTGTCAATGACACACCTAAATGGAGGCCTCATCTGTGTCTAGAGCTCAGAATGAGTTCTACCCTGGCATTATACAACGAGGGCCCATTTACATACAGATAGAGTCCAAAACCAAGATAACTGAAGCCATTAAATAAGAAGAAAGTTAGAGAATGAAGAAAAACGGAATCCTAAATGACTCCCATTTCAACTGTGTTGAAATTGTTCATCCTTTGAGAGCAGATGTGGAGGCATGGTGGCACCAGGAGAAAAAGAACTTACTTTTGTAAACTGTTTACAAATCCCAAAGAACATATACATTTCTGTTTTTTACTGAAGTAAAGTGATTTGCAATGGACAATCTGATTTATTGACCAATGAAACCAAGACAGTGATCAAGAGAATGTAACAGAGAAGTTGCTTCATTACCCTTTGGGGTCCACATCTTTTCCCCCACTATTCGTAGGTAGTGTCTATCAGCTAGAATAAGTAAGATAACTAAAACAAAGAAACAAAGTGGACACTATTTTATAGAAGAATAAAAATTTGAGGAGTGAATTGGCTGCCTCAATGTGGTCCTAAACGCCAATGCACTGGTTGTGTGTGGAAAGAGTTCTCTCTCCCAGGCTGCTTCCTTCCGATGGTCCTTGATCGTCTTTCTTTCTCATCTGACTCTTCTTGGGATCCCTTCTGACAGCATTTGAGGGAGAATTTCTTGCCTGGCTGCAAGTTGGAGTCATTCGTTGATATGGAACACACTGTGCTTTCATCTATGACAGCTCCTGGAGGCTGCCACCAAACAGCCTTATCAGGCCTCAGAAGAACACCAAAGACACTTCTTCTATATTCTCTTCTACCAAGAACTCCCTGTGGCATTTCATGTCTTATTGTCATGTAAACCCGAAGCTTTCAGACTGGCAGACCTTTGAGTAAAACACTGTTTATCCATAAGGAAAGCATTAAGAAGTGGAGTACGATGCTGATTTTCATATTATTGAAATTGTATCAATTTGTAAGCTCTCTTTTAGTGGTTCCTCCTAGGTATAGAGTTTGAGTCACTAATTTGAATGCCCAGGAAGCTCCTGGATAGACGTGATAAACTGAAGTAGTCATTGTGGACAACTGCTGCCCAGTCTTGCTGGCAAACTAGGAGGTGCCATAGTTTGTGAGTCAGAGCTGCCCCTATGTGAAAGGGGAGGCAGCTAAAATGCCAATTCTTTAATCACTTTTCGGGGGAGCATGAACCCCTGGGAACCTCACCTGCCTGCTCAATGTGTGAGCGCCATGCTGAGGCCATGGTTGTGAGCTATGGATGCTGTTATTCACACAGTTGAGGCATGTGCTAGATTATGGACTCCATGATACTGCCAATGTCTGCCAATTGAATAACATAATAACTTATGTAGAAAGGGAATTTTAACATTAAGTCACGATTCATTTCTTAGTCATTCTGGATACAGCAATTGCTCAACGAGTACCTAAAAGTGACTGTGTAACAAAGACTGGAAAGGCTTCCGTGAACCACGCGCAGGATAACTACAAGAGGGTTTGGTGGAATGATAGGGAGTGTGTGCTTTACTGTCAGACTACTCTGTTGTATTTAAACTCCATCCTTTAATCAACAGTCTAGGTGTCAAATGTCCTTGCTTTTTGAAGTCTTGATGTGTTCATGTGTTATGTGAGCATCATCATTGTCTATGTGAATCTATTATTGTAGGCATTAAATGAGGTAGATCGTGGGAAACAGTCAGCATATCTGACACTTGTTAAATGTGAATGGTCTGTTAACTATTAACAGCACTTAAAAATAACCAGCTAGGTTGTCTGACATTTTAAAGGGACAGTATTATGGCTGACTGCTCGGAACTTCACACATACATACAGTCACCCACAGTGGCCCTGACCTCATCGGAGGCACACTTGTCAAAACCACTCACTTTACAGCAACGGTAGACATAACTTTATCCTGATCGTTTCATCCCTCAATGTTATGTTTTCAAATGTTTGATTTATTTGAGGAAGTTAGAGCCATGTTTTGAGTTAGAAAAATAATACAAACCATTTGAGTAAGAGTTTAAAATAAAATATCAAATATTCCTTTCCAGCATTATACAGATTAGATTTTACATGTTCCTAAACATCAGTCGTACTGTCTCTTGGATTTTATTTGTACAGCCTCTATTCCTTTTTAATTATTTAATTGATTGATTATTTCACATATGAATACGATATATTTACTTAATATCCACTCCCTGTCGTCCTTCCAACACTTCTAGGACCCCTCTTCCAACTTCATGTCTTCTTATTCTTCTTGGTTTGTGAGATGAGAGAAGGAAATAAGAAGGGTACAAACAGGAGAGGAGTCCACTTAGCCCTGTTTGCAGATGATATGATGCTGTACATACGAGATCCCAAAGAGTCCAACAGAAATTTCTTAGAAATGACTCACACATTCAATAAACGTGTGGGATCCGATGACAAACACGATGAGAATGAAATCACAGAAACTATCCCATTCACAAAACCCTCAAAGCATAGACCCCTCACAATAAACATAACCAAGGAAATAAAAGACACCTACAAGGACAGCTTTACATTTGAAGAAATCCCTGTACACACTAGAAGATGGAAAGGCTTCCCATGGTCATTGGTTGACAGCTACAATATTGCTCAATGACTGCCCTATGCAAAGCAATTACAGATTCAATGACTTCTTAATCAGAATCTCCAGGACACTCTGCACAGAAATTTTTTAAAAGTCTTAAATTCATATGAAAGCACAACAGACCCTAGATAGCCAAAGTGATGCGAGGCAAAAGAAATAAAGCCAGAGAGGTACCACACTGGATCCTGACATTACAGAGCCATAATAATCAAAACAGCATGGTGCCAGCACAGAGGATAGATGGACTAGAACGGGGAACCCAGATTCAAGCTCATGAAAGCACACCCCAATCTTAAACAAAGAGGCTAAAAGGCAGCATTTCCAAAAGATGGTGGTGAGAAAACTGGTTGTCCACATGTAGAAGAGTGAAACTGGACTCCTATCTCTGTAGCTTCTGTTACTACATCACCTATCTTACAATCCATAGGTCTACTTTTCTTTAAAATGCTAAATTCATTCTGAGTAAGAGCCGTCATGGTGAATGCTCGGGTCTGCTTTCCAGGCCCAGCCACATACTGATCTCAGCTCCCTACAAAGAAATTGCCTCTAAAAGTAATTTTTATAATTTTTCTCAATATACCACCATAAGAAATGGTTTTTCTTTATGCGGTATAGTACTTACATGTCTTTCCTTTCTCCTATCCCCAATGGAAATTTAAAATTAAAAAAAAAAAACCACAAACAGATCCTTTTGAATGTACTTAAAAATTGTCATTGATTATCTTTATTTTGTCTGGCTGGATGTTCTGTGGTCAACTTTATCCTTTGAGGTAAGAAGCAAAACAAGCAAGCAAACAAAAAAAATCTACAAGAAAAAAACCACTTATGTAGACAGAAGGAAATTGACTCTGGTATTAGCTTTGGCCTCCAAGCCTTTGATTCAGTGATATCACAAACAGTAATGATGATACAACCATGAGAACCAGGGTTTTGAGTGGAGCTGGGAAAGCTTGGTAAAATCTACATGTATAGGATTGTAAAAGTAGCCAACATTTTAGAAGAACTTCTTAATCAGAATCTCAGATTCTACATTCTCAGAATGTAGAAGAACATTTTCAATTAAAATTATTTTTTGAAAATTTCATACACATATATAGTTGCATTTTTCTATCATCCCTCCTTCTCTTTTGTGGCCCTCCTCCCCCTCACGAATTCTTCTTCTCTTCTTACAAGCATCCCTTCCGTTTTCATGTCATTTTGTTTTATTTTAGTTGTAGTTTTGCGACCCACTCAGTCAATCTGGGTTCACTCAGCATGAACATGGATATAGCACGGGGGACCCAGCAGTAGCTATACCATTAAAGACAACAACCTCCTCTCCCATCCATGACTGGGTCCATTGATGGGCCCAAACTTGTGAAGAGCCAGCACAGTTGACCACAACTGCTGTGAGTTTCTGACTGTAACAGCCACGCCATGCCCAGAAGATAGCTTTTTACAGCCTTCCTACCCATTATCTGGTTGCTACATTCGCCTCTACCCCTCTTTCAACCCATTTCCTGAACCTTCGAAGGGAAGGACAATATTTCACTCAGGGCCGAGCACTCAACACTCACTTATTTTTACTACTTTGAGCAACTTTTGAGATTTTACCTTCATCACCCAGTTGCCTCAAAATGCTCCTCTGATTAAGACTGGGAGAAGCACGTGTGTAAACACAGCCAGCACCTTATTAGCACAGACGGGACTCTGAAATGATAGGTTAACCTTAGGTGAGGTGGAAAAGATGTCAGTAACACTGTTCTAATGTCTAGGCCAAGAATTAGGAGGCCCGTTCAAGCACAGCCGGGCATACTATAGTCTAACAAGTGAAAACGAGGTATTAGTGAAAAGTCTCATCCTCTCAATGGGAGTCCAGGAACCCAAGGAAAACAGCCTGTGACCCCAGGGGGTGGCTGGAGCTCAAGTGAGAAGACAGGAGAAAAGCAACAAAGGCACTGGCCTTGGAGTAGAGCCAGCAGCAGCAGCCAAAGGCAGACTGTTGCTAAGGAAGCAGGGTTAGTGACAGAGTTGAAGGAAAGCATTTTGAGGGAATTTCACAAGCAAAAATGGTCAGAGGAACCAGGGATGGTTTCATTTTTGTGGCAGAGTGAGGAAATGGGGGTGCCGGTAATCCACTGTTGTCACAATAGATCCCCAGAAAACTCACCAGGCTAAAGCAAAATATGAGGGATTTTTTTCACATTTACATTTTACATGCTTACATTTTATATTTCAGTAGGACAGAAACATAGGCAGAGGGCTCCTCACCTTAGCTTCTCTCCAGCATAACAATGACGGCCGAGTAATAGACTACTCTTTCTTCTACGTAATTTGTGGTATTGGGTAATAACCATGCAGTATCCATAAAAGGCAGGTGTATTTATGACCTTGGTTCTTTTCTAGAAGCTGATAGTGGACAACTCTTTGTCCTATGGCCCTTTCCATAAAGTAGCTTTCTTCCCAAAGTCCCTATGGAAGAGTACCTACGAGCAAGATGCAAGTCTACTGTCTATTAAGGGAAATGAAACTCATCATGGTTTACTGACGTGTACTTGTTAACCAGTCTCAGGTCCGACACACGTTCAAATATTGAGAATGTCAGGGAAAGGCTGGTGAGATGGCTGTTCTCCCAGACGATCAAGGCTCAATTCTCAGTACTTAACACAGTGGCTCACAACCATCTGTATCTGTAGGCCCATGGGATCTAGAACATCCTTAGGTATTATTGGCATTCCTCTTGGGGTCTGATCACTACGGGGAGCTCATATTTTAATGAAGAGTATAATTTGTAAAGACTATGAGACTTTTACGTTCTATTTCTAATGTGCAATCTTGAGGATGAATGAGAAAGGAAACGGCGTGGCTTAATGGTGGTGTATCTGTATGTCAAGCAGGCCAGGATCAATCGTGCTGGGTAGTTTTATCAAGTCAACTTTACACAAGCTAAAGTCATCCAAGAGGAAGAAACTCAATTCTTTAAAAAAAAAAATGCCCCCATAAGATCAGGTTGTACATAAGCCTCTAAGGCATTTTTTTAATTAGTGATTGGTAGAGAGTGGCCCAGCTCATCATGAGCAGTGCCATCCCTGGGCTGGTGGTCCTGGTTCTGTAAGAAAGCAGGCTGAGCAGGCAACAAGGAGTAAACCAGTAAGCAGCATCCCTCCATGGCCTCTGCATTACCTTCTGCCTCCAGGTTCCTGCAATGACTTCCTGCAGTGATGGCCTATGATTT
This sequence comes from Acomys minous, assembly GCF_964271855.1. NCBI lineage: Eukaryota > Metazoa > Chordata > Mammalia > Rodentia > Muridae > Acomys > Acomys minous. Next base: position 98,170,414 of record NC_140486.1, on the reverse strand, counting down.
GGAAATGTATGCCAAATAAACTCTTTCCTTCCCAGCCTGCTTTTGGTCATAAATGTTCCTCATAGCAATAGTGACCCTAACTAAGACAAGTAGATATTACGGCAAAGTCCAGTGTCAGGAACTGCTAAAGGCCCGAGCCCTTCAGTCTTGTGAGGGATGCAGGCATCTGTCAGAAAGTTTACTTAAAATCTGGAATAAAAATGCCCCCCCCCTCACTTTCTTTACCTTTCTCCAGCTGTAAGGGAGACAAGAAATGACCCATCTATTTTTCTGGTTTCTTCTTTCAGGGGTCTTCATAAGTGTAGCATTAAAATCATCCCCAAATTTTCCAGATTCCTTTTTCATTGTGGGCCCTGATTTTGTCTTTACTTTGAAGAGGATTTGCTGGAGTACAGTAGACATATAAAGGAGTATTATTTTATAGAAAATATACACCAGCAAACCAACCAACAGATTTCTGTGAAACAGATTAAGCCACAATTTTTGTACACTGAAAAATATTACCATTAATTTATCATAAAATAAGCTCCCCCACCCACCACCAAAAAAATACAACAACAACAAAAAAACAGCTACGTAAAAATAAAGATGTGAAGGAGGGAAGGGAAGACCTACACACAGACCAGCACTTTTTAGGGCATCTGTGTACCATGTAGACTGTGAAGAGGCGTTTGCCCACATGACTTTATTTTGAAATGTGAGCAGTTACTTTTTCAAAGGCTCCCTGGTCTATTTCATACGGATCTCTTGCCTTTTAAACACTTGTGCCCAATCCGTTACTTGCATTTTCTCCAAATTTTCAATGACGATCCAGCCCCCTCTGTCAATCTCTTGAGGTTAATGTAGAAAATATATTGCACATGCTTTTGATAGAAAATTAAACTTGTACATATTTTGGTCCCTCCCAGGATCCCTCTGATGACTGAGATGCCTGTGAAGCCATGAAATACAGCAAGGAATGGACTCCCTTGCTAAACACGTGCTAATGCTGGCTGAAGATAGAACAGAATGTCAGGGTGATGGGGGAGGGTATGGCTCTTGTCTTCCGTGAGTCAGCAGAGGCTCCAATTTGTACTGGCACAACTCCTTCCCACTGGGTCAGCCTACTGGCTGGATTTAATCATACTTTCTAGTCTGGGCTTGATTCAGTAGCTCAGTATAGACACAGCTTCAGTCCTTGGCCTTTTACTGCTCCTAAGACCAGTTTTCAAATAAATAACTGGCTAAATGGCTTCCAGATGCGAAAATAAAAACTATACAGATGCAAATATATTACATTTAATTTCAAGGCTGTTTAAGGTTTTTTTTTAATACTGTGCCTACAGAAGACAGCTATAAAAAACGCACATCACTTCAGCAGCATACTTCATCAATTACTCCATTAGCAATAACAATGTGGGAAATAAAGGGTGAAATTGAGTACAATAAAGCAAGAGAAAAAAAATGAACATAAACAAGAAATGGAAATCAAGCAATGAACCATAGTTACCCAGAGTACATTACAGGTCTTTTTTTTTTTTTAATATTTCAAATTTCTGACCACTGATAAAAATTCTTGACATCTTTCCTATGACACTGAAATGTGGGAACTTGTGTAGTGATAATCTTATGCCTTGTCCTTGTCCTTGTCCTAATATAGATTACATATTCTCAAGATTCTCTATGGGGTAGTAGTCCCAGAATAAGAAAAGCATCTGTCAAATAGGTCCTAAAATGTTGAACTCATTACCACCAGGCAGGACGTGTGTTAGCACTCACATGATGCAAGATGAGAAGGTATTAGTCATCTCCAAGTCACATATATGGGGCTACAAAGAGACTCAGAAACAGGGAGATGTTGGGACTTAATGAATTGTCTTCATTAGCTGATGATGCACTAGTCAATCAGATGTTGTTCTGCCCCTGCACTTATTTAAAAATACATAATCCTCTAATCAGATTAGGGTACCACAGGAGAAGGCATCTGAGAGAAATAACAGCTCAGGAAGAGAGCAAAGAATGGATTCTCTCTCTCTCTCTCTCTCTCTCTCTCTCTCTCTCTCTCTCTCTCTCTCTCTCTCTCACACACACACACACACACACACACACACACACAGTTTGACATCTATTTTATGGAAACCATGACCTTAAAAACGACACGATTTCAACTTTATTAAGGTGTAAACAATTAATTCATGATGTTTCCTGTGAAGGTGGAGAGGTAAACTGTTGCAGTGAATACAGCTTTAAAGAGTAGCAGCAAAAGTAGGGCATTTCAGTCTATTTCAAGTTGCCTGTGAGGAGAAAAACAGATCATAAAAAAGAGGAAAATCACCTCGCTTCTTATGAACTCATTTGACAGAGCCAAAATGCTGAGTCCCACAGCCCTTTCACAGCAATTCTTGAAAAGCCATGGCAATTGGAAACCTTTGGTTCCTCTGGAGTCATCTGGCAAATGAGTCAAAGAGAAGCTGAGACACATCCATGGGAGGACTGGAAGAAAACCAGGAGTCAACTCCCCTATCATATGGAGAGAAAGGCGCAGTGGGTTTGCCAGTCTTGACATTATGGCACAGATGTTTCTCTGCACGTGCTAAAAGCCAGAGAGAAAGATAAAAATGTGCTGCAGCCCATCCTTTTATCCTTGGAGGCTTCAAACTCTATGGACAATAAACACACGTGCCCTGGCTGGGTTTCTAACTCATTGATTCTGCATCCAAATGCTCAAGACTGGCAATTCACTATCTTGCTTTGTTAATTCAGTGACTCCTAATCAGCTTCTAAATCCATTTACCTGAAGCGCTTCTCACAAAAGACTGGGGACCACTAAACCTTGTCCCAGTATCCAAAACAGGCTCCTGATTTTGCTGACTTGGGTCCTAAGATCTCAGTCTTCAATTTGGCAAAATGGCCGGGACAATATGTATATTCCAGCAAATCTAACTGGTAAGATCAGATCCAAGTATTTTGGACATGTGATCCCTGAGGATGGATGCATAGCACTTGTGTATATCATGTCTCTTTGGCCTTGCTATGCATCTTCCTAGACAGTAAGAATCGAGATGCAGAAATAGAAGGGAAGCCTTGAAACACAGGATAAAAAATTACTGGAGCAAGGAGTCAAGAGATCAGGACTCTAATCTGAGAAATGCCATCTACGTGTGTGACCTCAAGAGGACTATAATTTGGATCATGTGCCTCACTTCAAAAGTAGCATTTTAGATGGAGTCCCCAAGACTCCAAAGTGGTATTCTGTTGTGTCTGAGGAATCTGTGTTCTGCTACAGATTCTAGTGAGAGAATTCTAGTGGAAAATTCTAGTGAGTGGATTTCTACCTTTTTGCCTGCAGTTTTCTTTTTCTGTCCTGCTCCCACAAAGATGAAGAAAAATGAAATATCAGAGACTGCATTTTATACCTTTGAATAAGTGCCCTCCGAGTGACTTTCCATTCATGCATTCAGATTTACTGCCCTGCAAACCTGTGGGAACCCGCTGCATTCATTTAAACTTCTGTCATCGTCATTGTGAACACAGCCAGAGGTCTCCTGTGGGTTCCCGGATGAAATGCTGAATGGCAACAATAGTAAACAAAACACAGTCTCACTTTCTATTCCCGGGGCTGCTCCGCTAGTATTTAATGACATAAGAAATATCCAGACGCCTCAGTTGTGCTAAGCATGAGCATAAATAAAGTGACAGTCCACGGAGCAAGAATGTAGAAGGTCCTCAATTCTGAAATCAGAGACTTTTCTTTCAGGGAAACGTTCTAGTTCTATTTTTCTATTGTCCTTGGAAATTTTAATTTAGTGGTGGGTATTCCTAAAATTGAAACTGTAGCTTAGGAGATGGGGGTGGGGTGGAATTCTGTGTGAAGTGCACACAAGTTCATCATTTATGCTTCTAGGCACTTTCTGCTCTGAAACAGAAGGTCTTCATGGCCTCTCATGCCCCAGCCTATGGGCGAGAATGAGTAAATGCCTATGAAATACAACAATTCTTAATATGTAGGTTACTTAAAACTTGTAGTTTTGGTCATGTAGCTTGTTTATACTGTGATCAGGAAAATGCCTGGTTCTTTTTGTTCTACCACAAACTTTGTTACAACTGAAGCCAAGGAGCTCCAATGTCTGGGCAAAGAGAGGGTCTGGTGTGACCTGAGTTGGCACCATCACCAGGGTGTAAATGGACACTGTCTGTGGAGAGCTGCATCCACTTGTCATCCAAGTTTGAATGAGGAGCAGGAGACTGAGTGTGCAACCTCACCTCTAGCTCCAATAAGTACCACGGCTTCCAGAAAAAGGTTGTATATTTCTATGTCTGTGTTCCCGTCTGAAAACCCATTCATTTATCTAAAAAGAAAGGCCCATTTTATTTTATTTTATTTTGGGATGATTAATTGGACTTCTTAGCTGAAGGAAAAGAGAAAAGAAACATGGAAATCTAAGAATCACCAAGTAGCTTTAAAAAAAATCAGCTAATTTTCAATGTGAGCCAAATCACACGCATTTGGGCAGGCAACAGATAAAATGCCAAGTGTTTGTAGACATTGGTTGGAAAGAACCTTTCATGCCATGAGGGGGCATCAGAAATCCCCAGAGCAGCAGAAGACATACACTGGTTAGTTTTATGTAGAAAAATGACTACCTTGGGTACATAGCTTATTTTATCACTTACAGGAGTGTTCAACATGAAGCCTCCCTCAGCACAGAATAGCTATGACTATGGCCCAACACAAAAAGTCTCTTTTCCTAAAACATTAATGGACTTTTCTGATTTTTGTTTTTGTGATTTGATTATTTTCTAAGTTGACTGTATAGTACTCAATTAAACATGAACTTTGAAGACAATAACGTCACTTTATTGTGTCCAAAAGTTACAGGCCTGAAGGTACGAGTAGTGCCATATTTCTTTACTTATTGAGATTAAGGATGTAAACCTCTGCTGTTAACCTCTCTCTAGACCTCTACCTAGTTTAAGAATTGCAAACTATAGTTTAGTCCAAAGAGATTCACCGAGTTTCTAAGCAGAAAAGAAAGGCAAGGAGCAAAAGTGAGGGATTGCAACTGTCCGTGTGAATTACTGCTGTCTCTGCTCCGGTGTTGACAGTTGAGGTGTATTCTGGGACAGCTTGCGTTTTCCTGTTCACAGCAGCAAACTTCATCTAAGGAGGATGGAGAAAGGAGAGGCTTCTGCTCACAGCAGCCCTTTCTCGCCTTATCTCGCACAGGGATCTTTGTACTATCTGCAACATGCGCCTTCAAAATTCAATTCTTAAACAAATAATAATAGTCAGGTTCCCCAAGACTATAAAAAGATGTATCAGAGGGATTCTGATATTGGCATGCATTCCTTTTCAGGGGCTAGATGCCGTCCTTATTACAACCCCAAGTCTATATTTATTTCCCCCTGCAGAAAGAATGACATTCAAGAAAAGCCACTCCCAAACATGTGGTGGCTACTAAAGTATAAATCCTTCAGAGTGTTGTCCCTCTTGCTAGACCTAATCCATACAACTGGAGATGGCATTGGTAATGTGCATCTCGAAAAGATTCTCGACCTGATTTTTATTGTTTGCATCAAAGAACAACCGTGAGAAACATTAGCTCCGTTGTTGAGGCTGACTAGGTAGAGCCGGAGGATAGCAGAAGTAGAGAGGCCAATTGAGGCGTTTCTGTGATTGTGTAGGCAGGCAATGGTGAAAGCTGTCTTTTGGTAGGGTGGGTGGTACAGACAGAGAGGAGCCCTGCCTGAGTGTTATGCAGATGGAGACTAGAGACAGGTTTTAACTGTCTGGTAGTAGTCAGACGAGATCAGGTTGAGCTGGCTGATGGGCGGGTCTGGGAAAAGCAATTTTAGGAGTGGCTCTGGGTGTGGATTCTGCCACCTCCTTTACTTGTTGACTGGGGACACTGTGTCTCTATGAAGGAAACTCAAGCTCTATGAGAAAAGGTTGGCAGAAACTGTTTGGCCTTGTTTCAGCTTCTTCGAGTTATTCTAAGTACCAAGACCAATTAATACCCACAAAGAAAACACCGAAATGGCCCACATGTACAGACTGTGATCTGAATGTCACCAGGAATAAGCAATCTGCACTCTTGTAACATGGGGTCCTGTTAGGTCTGGCAAGTAGCTTCCTAAAGCCTTAGAAACTCCAGGCATAGCCACCTTGAGTCTTCCTGTCTGTGAATCTTCATCCTAAAGACACCATAGCCATTCCAAGGGACCACAAACAATGAGGATCTGGAAGGATGAAGAGCTAAATGCTATGGATTGGGGAGGTAATCTTTAATCTGTCTCCAGGATCCCCACCTTTTGAGAGATTGTTTGTCTCAACAAATGCAACAAAATAATCTGCTTAAATATGTTTGAGAAAATATGGGTTTGAACAACATTAGCAACTTTCTGCACAACACTTAGATCCCCTAGGGTCTTTGAGAGAACAGAAAATGCATGGACACTACAATGTACTAAAATGCACACCCTGGAGGAGAAATACTAAATGCAGAGCCATGTTACCATTCACAAGGGCAGATCCATTTGGTGCTTCTATTGTCCTTGTCTCTGGAAGACAGGAAGTAACTGTAGGGTTGCCATGAGGATCAGAAGAGATGGTGAGAGCAAAGGTTTGGAGTAAGGCTTAGCATAAACAATAAAGCAAGCTTAAAAAACAAAAACAAAAACAAAGGAACAAACAGCATTTTCTCAACTTGGTCTAGGATGGCTTGGCCAGTAGGGAACATGAATTTGTGGGAGCCGCTTCTCTTTCTCCTCCTCCTCCTCCTCCTCCTCCTCCTCCTCCTCTTCCTATTTCATAGTATCTTCATTGTTGAGCATGTACCACGTGCACTGAGTACAGATATGTACGGAGGGCAGAAGAGGGAACTGGATCAGCTGGAGCTAGAGTTACAAGCGGTTGTGAACTAACAGATGTGGGTGCTGGGAATTAACCTCGGGACTTTTGGTGAGAAGTACGCAAGAGACAGTGACTCCACATAGTATGTCTAGACACTGACTTTTTCTCAGTGCTGTAACTATCTCAACAACATGCTGGATTTGTTGTTGTTGTTGTTGTTGTTGTTGTCTTTTGTGCCTGCCAAGTTAGTTTCTACTATTCTACCTACTTTGAGTTGAATGTAAATTTCCCTTAAGGGTCTGTGTTCAGGGAATTCAAACTAAGTCATACTTTATATCCAGAAGGAGAACCATGGTTTGTGCCACTATATCTACCCATATAGTGATGGTTCTTAGGCTTTGGAGAACTGGCTTTTGGTTGGGAGGGGGAGAGATTCCTGATAATTATCATTAAATCTATTTCTTGTAGCTAATGTGTCTTTCAGATTTCTAAATTGAAGATTGTTTTAGAATAGGCTTAGTACTTTGTGGTACCTCTACACTCAGAACACAAGAATAGGAATAGCATTTCTTCCCTGGTATTTCTTATGTCCTGTTGGATAGAGCATTAAAAAAGGCTTTGTGAATAATTATTTTATACATTCTTCTTTTAACAATTTAGGTTATTGGGGGAAAGGCTATTCAATTCACTCTACCTGACAACAAAACTACCATTCTAATGTCAGAGCCTCACAAACCATGATTCAGGGACCAGCAACCATTCAGAGGGTTAAAGCTTCTAATGCTGGAGTGGGGCTGATGGATCATCAGACCCATAGAAACTTGACAGAGAAATGTGTTATTTAACACTGTTACACTATAGGAAAATGTCCCTCTGTTAAGCAACCTCTCAAAATGTGTCAGACTCATTTTGGGACACAGGTGAAAGATTGGGGTGCAGACTTGCTGATTTGTGTAAAGCAGTGAATTTTTTAACCCGGTCTACACAGGGTTAAACATCAGAATGCTGAATCATGGAGCTGGAGGGAATATGAGGAAAGTAATGCCAAGGTCCCAGCCTCAGAAATTCAGATTCCTTTACTCTAGTTACAGTCCAAGATTTAGGGCTGTTTTGTTTTTGTCTTCATTTCCCAAAATGTTTCTAATTTGCAGCAAGATTTGAGATCCCCCATGAAAAGTATATAGTGTGTTATAGATATGATAAATGACTTGTTTAGGTGATATGTCACACAATAGTTACTTTCTCTAAGAAAAGATCAATGTATATGGATTAGAGGCTACCCAGGGAATAGAAGAGTTGGTAAAAAGAAAATGAAAATACACACGAACACTCAGGAGCTGGGTTGGAAAAGAGTGAGGCCAAAGGTGAAGGTAAGAAAATCGAGTCAAGAAAGCTTTTCCTCCATCTCTTTCCCTTCTCCCATGGACACAGGTGAATGTTCATAGCAACGAGCATCATAAGAAGACAAATGACAGCAGCCATAATAATGCCAAAGTGGTACATAGAATGAGAAAATTTAATAACAAGCCAGCATCAAATATATAGTAGGAATGGAATAGTCTTTTTTCCTCATTTAGTTCTCAGAAGATTTTCTAGTACTAGATAAGAAATACAAATGTCTAGTTTACAGTACTGAGTGTACATTACTTCTCTTCATTCTATAAACAACTGAGGTACTTTGATATTTTGTGATTTATATTTTTAAATTTTGCTTTATTCATATTGTGAGGAAGGGAGATATATGATGATAGATAGGTTATATTTATATATATATAATATATATATGATATATGATTGACAGATAAAGAGATAGACCAATGATAGATCACTGATAGAGATCTAGAGATCAATAAATATAAATAAAAATAAATGAATGATAGATAATCGACAGATGATTGATAGATAATGGGAGACAGAGATGGGTAAGTAGATAGATGATAAATAGATGCTAGACAGATAAATAGATAGATGCTAGATAATAGATAGGTGACAGATAGATGATAGATAGATAGATACATAGATAGATGACAGAAAAACCAGGCATGCACATGTGCATATGCAGTGCTCATGTGCTGTGGTGGTCAGAAGACCAGTTTGAGGTGTCTGTTCATTCTTCTGGAGGGCCCAGGTATCATCAGCACAGGTCATGAGGCTTGTGCAGCCGGCATTTCTACCCACTGAGTCACCTCGATGGCCCTGATCCTTAGTAACTTTTTAAAATGGGATTAACAATCAAGATAAAACATGAATTGACTTCCTGAGCACACATCATAGCAGGCACCAATCCAGAGACAACACAAACTGGACTCAATGGACAAAAGAAAAATAAAAAAATAAATAAGCAATCTCAAAGTTGGATGGGAAGGGATGAAAAGGTTTAGAAGATGGTGAGGGGAGGAATTAAATAGGGCGAATATGTTCAACATACATTGCTTGAAATTGCCAAATGGTTAGTAGAGAATTATTTTAAAGCTTAGTTGACTTTCTTGAGGAACTTAAAGCAAGCCCATCTATATTTGAAAAGTTCTAGTTCAGCAATGCTCCAGAAGACACTATAGAGAGAAGAACAAGGAAGAGAAAGAAAGGGGGAGCCTCAGTCTCGTGAGCTAGTTGGCATCACTGTTTATTCAAAACTTTGGAAAGAAGCCAATATCACCTTTCAAAAGTCAAGGAATTCTTTGCCCGTTGTTGCTACATTGCAGGTGTTTTGAGGGTAAGGCTGACCAGCTCCATCAAGCACGCGAGACATTGGCCTGATATAATGTGGAACCTGGTGGTCAACCAGAACACTTGACATGGAGTTAAAAATCCAGATGTCAAGGACTACGGCCAGAAAAAGCTAGCTAGTTCTGATACTATTTCTTTCTGAGATGAAAGCTACAGAAAACTATCACTACTCAGCCCCGTAGCCTTGCTCCTATAATCATATCAGAAGAACCATCTCAAACTAAATTGTCCATGTCTTAATGTAATTACAATAGCTTAAATAGCCTTCATTACCTTCCAAGACATGTGCTGTTTAGCTGGGGGTGTAAGGTGTGGCAGTACCCTAGAGTCTCCTCACCATGCCTCTGAGTAACACAGATGTCTCAGACAAACCATCTTGGAAACTTAGTTTCCTCACTTATCACTGTTGAATAATAGAAAACAAATCTGTTCTCAGTTTCTGCCAAACCAATGCACAGGGGGTTTCCACTGTTCCCTGAGAGTCATTCCTCTGTTTTGGTTTGCTTGGGTTCAGACCCCTGGAGATGGCCCTTGAGTTTCAGGTTCATTTGAACTGCTGAGTTAGGCCTGGTTTCCATCTGCAGCCATGAAATTGCTTTGAATTTCTCCAAACTCGGCCCAGGTTTTCTGAAAACTCATCTAAGAGTAGGCTAGGGTTCACTGAGAGGTCTGCAGATCTGTTTGATTATTCAGCCTGTTCCGATCCTAATTTCTAAATTGCCAGGTGACAACTTCTTCTGGTTGGAGATCCTCTGCTCGGAAGGTACTTGTGTGCTACTCAGACCCAATTAAAGATTGATTTTTCACTATAATCTTTTCTGAAAAGAGTAACTAGGGTATTTGAACGGAGAAGATAAGTCTCCTAGGGTCAAGCTACCTCTTGACTTTCCTCCCAAACAAATATAAAAAAAACATTGGCTATCAAACCCTCTTTAGAGTCTTTCTCCATTGGAGATCATCAAGATATCTTCCAACTGACTCAAAAGAGGAGTAAGATGTAGCAAATGTAAATGAATTTGAAAGTTCTGTTTTCAAAATCAATTGAGACTAAGCCATGTGTGCTGGCAGTGCGGCATGGCACCGGCTCATGTGTGTGAGAGGAAGGGGCTAGCTAAATGTACCTCTATAGTTAAGAATGGGGACAAAGAAATGGCAAGCGGCTGTGAGGAACATTTAGGGCAGTTTCCACCATAGGAGTGCACCAAACAAAGAAGGGAGCGCCATCATTCTACAAGGTTTAACACAGTGTAAAAATGTATTTTAGAAAATACATGTTAAGACTAGTGACTCACTCAGTTGTGTCTCCCTTCTCCTTTCCCATGAGTCCCACTTGCTAAATTGACTTAAACTCACCTATTTCAGATGTACGACTTGGAGGTAGTATCATCATCTTCAGGCATACCTGCCACATGTAACAGGCTTTTTTTTTTTTTTGCACAGTGGCTGTGGATCAGCTGTCAGTTATCTATACCAGACCTGGGTGCGTGGCTACCATGAAAACTAAAGTTAACATGTAATACTCACTTGAAACGACTACAGGCAACATTTTAAAAGATCTCTTTGGTGGATCTCTACTGAACACTGAGCTGTGGTGGTGCCCCAGCCTAGTTCTATGTTTTCACTAACCACTTGAACATAGGTTGTCACCGCTGCAGAGGCGGTACGATTGGGAGAGAAGGCGATAAATGAGGCTGACTACGCCAGCTTTATTCAGAGCCCCCTGACAACTTATATTCTGAGGGCTAAGAAAGTTCTGTGTGAAGTTCTCATCAGTTCACGCGGCCCACAATCACAAGGACAAGATACATGTGGCAAAAACATGTTCTTTCATAGAGACATGTAAAGGATATTTTAGACATTTAATTGAATAATAACAGCAAGCAATAAAGAGTAATCTGAAGTAAACTGCACTCTGCTCAGCTACTCCTGAGAGGAGCACAAAAACACATCCCAAGAATTCCCTGTTTTTGAAAAAACTGAGGTCACAATACTCTTGTCTTGTTTCCTTGAAGTGTTCTCACAAGGGCTCAGAATTTTCCTTACCAGACTTCACTCCTGGACCTAGTTCCAACAATTGGTGCCATTAGGCAGACTTTCACACGTAGAACTGCAGATGCAGAAAAGAATGAGGAACTAAAACCAAAGTAAAGCTACAAGTGTAATAAGCTGGGTGGGTAACAGATTGTTTTATTTATTTTTCCTGGTTCACAAAATGTCTTTCTTTGCCAAGTGCTCAGGGGACAGGTAGGTATGCACCCACTGTTTGAATGTCACAAAGTTCATTCTGGAAAAATACTAGAATATTCCTGGAGACAGTAATTAGAGGATTCAGAACACTGTTAATTTTGACTTTATCCATGAAATGAGGAACACTAATCACAGCATTTAAGCATAAAACTTTACCGCCATCAGAACAAGCCACACTGCATGAAAACATTGTCTTTGAGGATAATTATGATTCTACAAAATATAAAGTATTTTCCAGACACAATTGCCGTTACATATCTGATCTTGCTATGCTGAGGCAACTACTGGATTCCATACCTTTGTCCAACACTGAACAAACCAGTGATTTCCTCAAGCCTTTGAAGGTTGGGTGGGGAGGGGGGTGACCTAGAGTTTCATTCTCAATGTGAGTCTGAATGGCTCCTCTGGCTTCTGGGGTATTTCTCCACTAAACATAGATTTGTTCCACTCTTAGCTTGGCCACTTCAGAATGGATGAGACTCACAGTCTTCTGCCCAAAGAGGACTCTTACAGGGACTACACTATTTATACAGGAACTTGATTTTTATTTTTCCAGAACAAGTCTAATGTGGAGTTACTCATAGCAAAGGAGGATTAGGAAGTGGGCATCTGAGTTTAAAAGTAGAATAAATAACTAGCATAGTGGTCATGGCTAGGAAAAGCACCGAATCCAGGTACTAGGACTCTGGGGCAGAAGGATTTATGAGTTCTAGGCTCAACTAGGCAACATGTGAGTTTGAGGTCATCATGAGAAGCATGAATTTTTGTCTTGAAAAAATAAATAGGTCAGGGGAGTGCTGAAAAGACAAAGGGAAAGGAAGAAATTAACATTTTTCTAATACATGTATATAACTGGTAAAAAATAGAAATGGAATTTTTAAGTAAAATTTTAGCAAAGAAGAAAAGTAATTCAAAATACCTGGGTTTGACTCTCTAGTACTGTTTTCTTCATTGTATAAAAATAGATTTTTTAAATCTATGAGTATATGTTAATATTTATGAATATGCTTACATTAAAAATATTATTTAAGGTTTTGACATGAAAGTAAATACATGCTGAAATAAACACTTAAACTTATAAACTTTGTTCTGTTAATTTATTTCAAGAGAATTTTTACATAGAATGATTTTTAAAATATCAACATTTATTGAATGTCAAAAATAATGTATATGAAGTAATTTATTTTTCTTTATATATTAAGCATATTCTGCAAGGGTCATAATATTTTTAATCATCATCATTGGGTGAGTTGTGTGGGCCCCAAATTCATATTTTGTGCTCCCTGTGAGTCAGCACATGCACATGTTTGGAGATAGAATTTAATAGAGCGAGGTAAGCTAAAATCAGGTCACTGGGGTGGGCCCTGATTAAGTTGATTAATGTCTTCATGATAAAAGGAAATTCAGACACAGGCCCAAATAAAGGAAAGATGATTACTCATCTGCACAGGAGAAAGGACGGAACAGAGTCTTTTCAGATGCCACCAACCTGGTGCTATTTTCTTTGCCTCTACGTTATAAAAAGTAAATTTCTGTTATCCAAGCCGCTCTATTTGTGGTACTTTGCTACTGCACTGCTATCAAACCAATCGCCATGCCATTGGCAATGACGTCAATCAATCACCTACATGGAAGGTGTGCTAGTTTGTGTTTCTAAGGAAACATCAAGAGGAGCTCAAAAGATGGGAATATCCACTTATCCATGGCTGACAGATTAAAATGGGAAAGGAAGGGAATGGGAAGTGGATGGAGACTGGAAGGAAAGCCACATTCTAGGGTTTTCTGTCCATAGGATCTTTCAACAAGGCGTTTGGCATGGATAGCACAATATGGCACAAACACATAAGCTAGGAAGCACCAGCTGGTAACGGCTGTGGGTAGATTTCTCTTAATTTTACCTCTTCCAGAAGTACATTAATCCTTGATAACATCTCTTCTGCTTCCTTGACAAGGCAGAATGGTCTAGAAGTAGGAAGGGAGATGCATCTGTAGTGTTCAACTCATTGAGTCAGCTAAACAACCTTAACTGATGATCTGCCATCTCCTGTGATTCAATTGGTGGCTCAAAAGGACTTCTCATCTCAATAGTCAATATATTCCCCCCTTGCCACACATTTGGCCTTCCATTTACCACTGTGTTTACCTCCAAAGGCCATTTCATCATATACAGCAGATGCCATCTTGCTGTTTCCCTAGGTATGATGGCCTCCTGACAAACAAGAGCATTATTAAGTTCTTGACCATAACACTCAGCTTTATTTATTTTTTTAAGTTTGCTACAGCTCTCTGAGAACATAATCACTCAGGAGCTGGCAAGATGTGTCAACAGGTAAATGTACTTGCTTCAAACGCTTGATGACCTGAGATTGGCCATTAGAACCCATCATGGAAGGAGAGAACCAAGCCTTGAAACTTGTCTTCATACCTTGTGGTAGTTTTTCAATGAGAATGTCCACCATAGGCTCATCAATTTGCATGTTTATTCCCCAGTTGATGAACGGTTTGCAAGTATTACAAAGGTCATATTAGAGAAGGTATGTCACTGGGAGTGACTTTGATGTCTCCCCATCCTCGGCGGTAAATTAGGATGGAAAGCTCTCAGTTAATACTTAGCACCATGCCTGCCCGTGTCCCACCATACTCCCACCAGAATGATAGTGGACTGACCCTCTGAAACTGTAAGCAAGCCCCCAATTAGGGGTGTTTTTTATATAAGTTGCCTCGGTCACGGTATCTCCTCACAGAAATAGAACAGCGACTAAAACAGACTTCTGCCTATGTATGAACCATGACACTCAAGTACGTGTACTCACACATTAGTAGATAAAAATCTTAAACAGAAAGTTATCATTTCGTCCCCTTTTAGAAGCAAAATCAGGCGCATTCTTTAAGTAAATATTAGCCTAGGTTTAAATGCAAGACTTTACACTCCTCTGAAAAGTTGTGGTTTGGGCATTTCAATAAGCATGAGGGTCTTTTCCTGCCATGTTTGTGGGGGTGCTTTCTGTCTGGTTTGAGGCAAAATCTCTCTACTTCACTGGTGTATAGGTCAAAATTCAGCATTCCTCTGTTTTTGTTTCTGATCTCCTAGTATGGCTATGCTAGGATTCCAGAGGTCTGTGCTACTCGCTCTTTCTCATCTGACTCAAGTCTTCAAGATCACAGGGCATGTTCTTTCCCACTACTCTCTCATCCTTAACATAGGCTATTGGACTCTTAATAATATTTTATGGGAGTGGATATATGTCAAATTCTATAGAGCAGTGCGTGGCAGGCAGAGGGGGTACAACCTGGCTGTAGATGAATGCATCAAGACTGTTCGAAGTTCTCTAGAACATTCTACTATGGGATACAGCTAGAAAACTCACGGTATAGGGGTTGGATCTCCACATGTCAGGAAAATAGAAAAAAAAACATGCAAAGTATTTCAACAGAATTCCAAAGCAAATTAAACTCTTTAAATACTTCGTTAAAAATCAGCTTGAGGATTTCTATGGAATCCGCAGATATCATAAATTATTTATGTTAAAATTTCTATGCATTAATAATATAATTGTTAGTAACCTTTTGAACATTTTCTCTGGATGTGAATTGGTCAAACATGGTAAAAAAATATTTAGAAAACCAAAACCTAGATATATACGGTTCTTGAACAGCCACGGTATATACTTTCATTTACACAGATCTGTCTTCTACCCAATAATTAAAAGCCTCTTTCTGGGGATGCTCATCCAGCCTGTATTTGAGCTTTTGTCAAGCAGGAGTTGATCCCCTCTGCTCAGCAATTCCACATTGTTACTCATGTAATGCCTCACTGGGAACTAAATGCTATCTTTCTTCCTTGGGCTGAAAGAACTGAAGTCATGGATTTGTTATTTGAAAAATCCAAAATTCAACAAACAGATTTAGGTTACGTTGCCACGCATGGACTTTAAAAAAAAAAAAAAAGTGCTTTGTTGCTATTGATTTAAAGCCACAACATGCTTTGAATCGAATTCAATATATTTCTTATTTGTTTCTGATTTTCCCTTTCTTTTCTTTTAATTATTATTAGAAGGTATAAATTTCGAGAAAAGCTTGGCCCTGACAAAGCTCCATTCTTTGCACATGACAAGGTTGATCAAAAACAGTTGGATTTTCCTAAGAAGTCTTTTATGTCTCCTCCACAGAGTATAAATAAATGAAAAGGATTAGGCTGCGGAAACGGGGTGTAATTCATGACCAATGTGAACCACAGACAAGGGGCTGCAGATGGATGAACCCAAAAACTTGGATATAGCTTTAGGCAAGAAACCCCTCTTGTCTGTGCCAACTTCACTAGCACCTTTAAGTTTATGAAGAATCAGGATCCATATTTTAGCTTGTGGTGTCATCTTTATTTATTAGTACTCTTTGTACTTTAGTGTTCTGTTCGGTATATAAGTCTGTAGCTGGTTTCGGCTTTCAAAAAAAATTTTTTTATCATATTCTGACAGTGACCCTAAACCACAGTTAAAAACCTCTGCTGTGTTCCTAGCCCCTTGGGCTCTCCGGCTGCCTCACTCTCACTGAAATTCAGAAAAATAAAACAGCTTAAAACCCACAATATATTGACCTCTGTGACAGCAGTGGCTCTTACGGCACAGAACAGCATGATTGGATAGATTTTACGTCTCAAAGTCAATAATTCGAGTAATTTAGGGAAAAGATTTTTGTGTATAAATGGTATGCCTCTCTGACCATACAAAATCAAGCATTTTCACTAGCTTAATCTGAAACATAATGAAAATTATTCTGGCTTGTCTATCCACCTCTAATTTGGTCAGCCTGCTTGCCATGCTCTCTCCTTGGTGAGAAGGAAATTCATAGCACAATTTCCCCCTCAAATCTTTCCGAACGTTCTGAAATAAGAGACTTTTCATGTCGCATATTCTTTTCCTGAATTCCCATCTCTATCTAATAATGATAGAGTGCTTTATAGCATATAAATCACATTTCTGCTTAAAAGTGACCTTCTGCATGGCCTTTTTGGCTCTGCCTGTCAGCACGTATTCTTCCCGCAATAATATGCTCCGGCCAGGAACCAAGACTCAAATTAGAACAATTTCAGGGACTGCCCGTATGAAGGCCAGGATGCAGTTCATTTTGAAGTTAAATAATTTAACAGCTTTTCCCAAAGTAGACATGAACTGGATGGTGTCATTTTCAACAGAGAAAGGGTGACCAATACTTTTGAAGAGGAGAAAAAGAAAACATGCCCCAAGCTTAGAGTTTGAAGGAGGTGAAATATTCCAAGTAAAAATTCCTACACACGGCAACATCCGCTAAGGCACAATAGAGTATTTATCATTTCGGCTTCGTTCGAGCCCAGCTCTCAACACCATAAAGAATTAAAACCTTAAGCTGGAGAGATGGCCAAGGAGGGTAAGAACACTGCTGCCCAATTTTCAGGACCTGAATTCAACTCCAGGTACACACAGAAAAAGCCAGCTACATAACCCCAGGACTCTGTGTGTGTGTGTGTGTGTGTGTGTGTGTGTGTGTGTGTGTGTGTGTGTGTATGTATGCGTGCACATGTGCACATGTGTGCTCGTGCATGGAGGATTACTGAGGCTCACTCCAGGTTTAATGAGAGATCCTATATAATGAGGCAGAACATGATACTCAACATCTATATAGGCACTTCTATATAGGTGACTTCTATATAGGCACATGTGTGTGCATGTGCACACACACACACACACACACACACACACACACACACTCGCAAACATATAATAAAATATAAATAGCAAAGAACAAAAATACTCAATTACACTATTTTAGTGCAGATACCAGGAGCATAATTTTCTAAGTTTGGTTTTTCCCAGTCAAGCGAAGGTAATTAATGTCTGTAATATTTATTTAGGGGTGTGGGCACAGGACTGAACTTTTAGATGCTGGCCCCCAGAAGCATCTTAAGCTGACTATCTCACAGTAATGGGAGAGGAAGTTTCTTTCCTATCAAGCGGATAAACTAATTTTTAAAATACTAGTGTAAAAGTGTTAAGAATCAGGCTTCCTCTTGAATTCTAAACAAGAAAAACAAACAAACAAACAAACAAAACAAAACCCAAAACCATGTTTCCTCTAAAGAATTGGCTGTTTTTTTCCAGCACATTCTGCATTCAAGTTAATTGCTTCTACCTAAATACAATGAGACTAGCTAGGCCGTGGCCCAAACTATACAGGGCTCCCTCACTAGTTGGATAGTCCTGCCAAGACAGACATGAAGGAGAAACCCTGGCCACCTTCAGAATCAGAGGATTGGAAAATACCATCTTGGACACATCCTTAGTGATCATCTCAGGGGAATCAGTCAAGGTAAGGTAAGGAAGGTTTTGGTAAAGATCTGGGAGATCTATCCCACTGCCCATAAACACTCTCTACATCAACACACACCAGAGCTGAGATCTTTCAAGGGAAAACATCCCACTTCCCTGTGTTGAATCTAATGTTCCTTGACTTTAACTCCATGTGAAGAGCTCTGCTCATCATTAACCCTCAGATCATTTTCTTATATTAACAATTTCCTAGGAACAGTGGTCTATGAGCCAATGATTTAAAGCTCAGTGTTTTAATAATAGAGCAAAGTTCAGAGAAATAAAGCACCAGCTGCTGGATGTCCTAGGCAACAATGCCTTGCCACTGTCTTGAATTCTTTTACTAAACAATATGAAAAATGGGACTAATTTACATACTACCTCTACTCAGGTAGGCTCTTTCCTTGTGATACACCTTTACTGCTATTTTGATTCATTGACATTTGTCTCAGGAGAGCCTCTCTTGGGCCCCTTTGAACTACAGGCCATGTGAAGGACCATGGGCACTGCAGAAACATGAGCCTTGCAGTAACATCGTGTCCAGTCACACACAAAGACACATGGCTGGGCTCACGGCTAAGATGAGTGCAAGGGAAGATGAAAGACCCAACTCACATCCGAAGACTGACTTTAATAAATGCTACCCCCACATCTGGCTCGCTGGCTGGGTTCCCTGTGTGTCTTCCTGTGGACACACCAGCATCTCCTTTTCTTTCCCTGGAGTTATGAAGGTGCTGGAATCACAAGCAGTGGGCAAGCTTCTTTCTTATTAGTTTCTCGCCTCTGTGAGTCGGTTGATTTCTCTCGATTAAAAGTGACAGGGCTCGCAAGTCAACTCCATTGCTTAAAGTGTGAGAGAACTCTCAGAGTCAGAAAAGCTAACCAGGCTGGCGTGGAGTTGGGAGTGGGCGCCACAGTTGAAAAGGAAGCATTGACAGGTTATAAAAACTCTTAATGGTAAACAGAGGGAGCTCAGACACTCACTGCCTCCCCCCCCCCCCCCATCTCACCACTGTCCCGGCTGTTCTTATCAGTGACTTTGATCTCTGCTCACTCTTCTGACTGTCCAGGCTGGGCCAGGTGGGAGATTCCCAGGCTCTTGGGGGGGACTCTATGGGGTTGAGTCTAAGAAAGAATACAATGATAAATTTCCAGCTGGCAGCTGAATTCTGAAGCCTCCCTCTCTTGTTTGTGTTAGTAGCAAGCTATTCTTCATTGTCTGTGTCATGGAGACAAACTGCAGGTCTCATTCAGGGCTAGCGGCAGCAGTGACTTAGAACTCTAAAGAACTCAGCGGAGGAGAGAGAGCGAGACGCGGTGCTTCCTCTCCTTGTGGTAATGATTGTTGAACAAATCGCCATGCCAAAAACATAGAAGCAAAAAGCAACACCAAAAACAAAAAACAAACAAAACAAAAAACAAAAAACAAAAAACAAAAACAAAAAAACCCCAAGATCCTTCACCGTCTGTGGTAATGTGTTTCCTCTGTGCTGCCCTCAGTTTCTGCAGGATGTGGTCTTTTTTCTCGATTATTTTCCCTGTATGTCAGGGCAGTTTCTGTCAGTGTTTCCCGTGCATACAAATCACCTGGGGATTTTGTGGAGCTACAGATTCTAATTCATGAGGCCTGGGCTGGGTCTTGACATGCCACATCTCCTGAATCCTTCCTGGGTAAGACTGTTGCTGCTTCTTACCTCCTACGCAACTCAAACACCCAAACTCCAGCATATTAAAGACAGGGCTATGTGCTGCCGCCATGGGTTCTGTAGTATGTTCACCCCAACCGGCAAGCAGGGGACTAGATGCCAAAAGAGTTGCTTGGAGCTGGTATGAAAACTTCAGGATGGCCCACCTTACAAAGCAAGACGCCTGCCCACTGAGGTGAACTGACTGGCATAGGGACACTCTCCGCTTTCAACCATTCCCTGTCATTGATCGTCACAGTTCATGAGCTTTGGAAGTTTCCAGCTGAAAACTGAATAGCAGAGGGCACCCCGTCGCAGGTTTCAAGTGCCACTTTCTTGAACTTTTCTTCTCTTTTGCACACTAATGGAGCTATCAGACCTAACGGCACCTCTGCGTTCTCCCTTGTCAACCCCAACTTTGCCAGACAAGGCCGAAGAGCAGAAGGAGAATTAGGTCAGCATTTGGATGAGTGCTGTAGATTTCTAAAATGCAATCCATTTGTATTCACGTTGGGCAATATAAAGGTTAAACTCCGCCTTTGAAAGGTGGCTTATTCCCGATTCTTTTCCTCAGCCAGTCATTCTGTAAACGCAGCTTCAAGTACTCAATCAAGTTTCCTCATTCAGGACAACCAACCACGGCTCAGGAAACAAAGGACCAAACAAATGCTTGTGGCCTGCTATAGGGACTGAACGAGTCTGGCACTTTCAGCTTGTGCAGTAAAAAGGAGGAATAGTTTTGGAAGGCACTGAGCCCTTTAAGGACTGGTGAAAAATAGGGCCTTATTCATACAGGAAATAGAAGGATGAGGTCAGAGGCCATACCCACCAGAGCCAACTTGATGACACCAATCCTAGGTGGCCTTCACAAACCTGCTCTCACAATGTTCTGATCAGCCCAGGCCAGGTCAACCTCTGCTTACCATTATGCTGGCAACTATAATTTGACTTGGGGTATGCATTGTGCTCCTTCTCTAGGCTCTCATGAGCTTAAAGTCAGGAAATGCACTCTCTAAGCAACATCACAGAAATTCGTATTTATAAAAGAGGGTGGGCGTCGGCATGGCGGTGCACACCTTTAATCTCCGCATGCCAGAGGCAGGTGGTTCTCCATGAGGTCAAGGTCATATTGAGTTCCAGACCAGCTAGAGCTACATAGTGGGACCTTGTCTGAAAATGGAAAGTAGTGGGAGGGAGTATAGGGGTTTGAGAGATGGCTCAGTAACTTCTGTCTTAGCAACGAAAGTTAGATGGAAGCCGCTCGTTTCCATTGTCTGTTTTGGAACTACCATAACCATCAGATCAAAAACAAAAGTGGGAATATTGGTTCCTTTGTTTCCCTTGATTTTTTTATGCAAATGGAGAGATTTTACTATGCTTTCTGTCTTGAAGTCAAATATAAAAATTTTAATACAAGTATTAAATTCTGACATAGTACAGCATTTGTGTGAGTGTGAGTGTGTGTGTGTGTGTGTGTGTGTGTGTGTGTGTGTGTGTGTGTGTGCCTGAAGGTGCTCACTAAGGCCAGAAGAGGGCAACAGATTCCCTAGAGCTGAAGTTACAGGCAATTTAGAGTTGCCCTAAGTGGTTCCTCTTTAAGGACAGAACAGCTTTATTTACTTGTATTCATTTCTTTCCTGCCTCTCTCTCTCTCTCTGTCTCTCTGTCTCTCTGTCTCTGTCTCTGTCTCTGTCTCTGTCTCTCTCTCTCTCTCTCTCTCTCTCTCTCTGTGTGTGTGTGTGTGTGTGTGTGTGTGTGTGTGTATGTGTGTGTGTTTGAGGTTGATGTCATGAATCTTTCTTGATCATCCACTCTTCCACCTTATCTTTGACACAAGGGCTCTGACTCAAACCTTGAGCTCACTCAAAGGGTTAGTTCTGCTAGCCCGTTGGCTCTGGGAAACCCACCCCCAACCCTGTTCCCCAACCTTGCCCCCCACCTCCTATCTGGCTTCCTAGCCTTAGAATTACAAGTGCTCTACCCGGCTACCTCACAGTTACTCAGATTCGTGGGGGTTCAAACTCTGGTGAGCAGAAAGTGCTGTAACCACAGACTCATCTTCCCAGCCCTACTGGTTCCTTTTGAATAAACAGCACATTAGCATTGGTCACGAGATGGCTTTTTAAGCATAACTGTTCCTGGCAGTCCTTGTAGTCTCTGTCCTGTTATCTCAACCAACCAACTTTCCACTCACTGCCCTCACTTTATCTCTGCTCCCTCTCCTCCCCCCTCCCATTCTTCCCTTCTGCCTTGCTGTCAAATCGAAATGCATGTCCACCATCTCCTTTTATTTTAGGAAGCCTCCACATAGGGCATGACTTCAAGGGAGTTTTTTTTTTTCTGGAAGTTTCTTAGGAGTCCCACCATAGAAACAGATATTGTGACGACATTCAAATTATATCTAAGTAAAGGTGGTAATTAACAGATTATCACCAAATGCTATCCATTCATTTTATTATCCTGAGCCCTTAAAACGACATTATGCTTGTTACGTTTGTGTTTCTAGGATACTGCTGAGAGGTGGGGCCAGCATCACATCTTTCGATGACGAATTTAATTCAGTTTCACTGAGTACACAGACAGTGTCCAGCAGTTCAAATGCCTGCTTCTGTTGGATACAAACTCTTTGTTCTTCATGTTTCAGGGGACGTGTTTTTATTTGCTGAGTCTCGGGCTGCTCCCTTTCTTAGTTATGATGCTTATTTACAGAAGTGTTAATCAACAGCAAGCATATAACTTCTGTAGATAACTACAAAAAGGTAACGTTTACCTTAATATAAAGTTAAAAAAAAAATAGGAACACAGTTGGTCTGTAAGTCCCTGATATTTTTGACATCTTTGAGATGTTTGATGTGGGTTGTAAAACAAAGGGGGATGAAAAATTCAAGCATCTTGATTTTTTTTTAAAGCAAACCTTTAAATAATTTGCAGGTTAGCTCTTCTGAAGGAAAGTCACTTCTTCATAAAGGGGAAACCTTGGTGCTGTAAGTCCTGACATTCAGAGGGTATACAACACACTGCAAAAGCAATACTCCTAAACTCTCAAGGTGTTAGGCCAAGTTTATGTCCTAAAGATTGACTTTATTTTCCCACTGGGTCATTAACATAGGCCGGCTTCACCTACTGAGATGGTTCTCAGTATGAGTTGACTAATGACGTCAGCCTTTCTGTGGTTTAGCTTTTTACATGGTACAGGTTATATTTAGAAACTTGTTTGTTAGCATCAGCGCTCACTGGCTTTCTTTGACGTGCAAGCCTTTGGTACACTTCTTCTTACACTGGCACAGAATGTTGCTTTTTCTTTACTTTCCCCTCTCAGCCTGGAGAGGATAAACCTCTGCCATTTACAGAGATTTGTGAACAAACTCCTCGGGAAGCCTTAAGAATCTGTAATGCTGTGCTCTGACTCTTGAATGTAAAGGGAAACACACAGGGCGCCTTTCTCTGACCTCAGCCGAAAGTGGCTGTGGTCCTGATGGCTCGCCCTTCACAAAATTCTGCAAAGCTCCCATTCACATCAGAGGCGAGCAGACCTCATTAATATCCATGCATGTGCATTGCTGGAGATGTTGTCCCCAATAACTTACTTAAGTACTGCCCTATCGATCGCACCACTGAAAACCTGGCATTTGTAAATATTTCTTACTTTATGGGGTGATTATGGGGTGCTATGCCTTATGCAAAATTCTCTTACAAGATTTTTCTATTCACTGCCAAATACCTCAAGTGTTTGGCATCCTTGATTTTTTTTTCAAAATTCAAAAGGTCAAAATACAAATTTAAAATAAATAAAACTAGGCCAGGCTTGGTAGCACATGCCTTTAATCCCAGCACTTGGGATGGAGTGGTGGGTGGGCATATCTCTGTTGGCCTGGTCTCCGGGGAGTTTCAGGCCAGCTAAGGTTACATAGTGAGACCCTGCCTCAAAACAAAGCAAAAAAAGAAAAGAAAAGGGAAGAAAAGAAAAAGAAAAAGTTGCTGTGTTCTGTAATGCCAAAGTTAACACAATGGTTTTTAAACTACATAGATTTATAATTTCGCTGAATTAAGATAAAGCCCAACATATAGCTTGAATTCACTTGAGTTCAAATCCAATTGATACATCAAGGATTGCTGCACACACCCACTGCTCAGTGCTGCCTAGGATTCCATTAGCCACAAATGAATCTTAGCCTTGACCCTATCTCAAGGTCAAGGTTTCTAAAAACACCTTCTCCCTACTGGCTGAGGAGTTCAGAGCAGTCAGCATGTGCCGTGATCTCAGCAGGTGACAGCGTTCTGTGGAGTGAGCCAAGCATAGATCAGGTCCAAGTACGTCTGTATTGTTTTTCATTTATTTTCAAAAGAAATATACACTTCTGTGCATTCATTTGAAAGCAGCTTTTTGTCATGGATTCTTCTGGTGTCTTAGTATTTCCAATGATATGCTCCCTTGCTATTTGTAGTCAGAATATTTATTGTACACTTGCTGCATAATAGTCTACAGAACAACTTTCATATACGGTGACCCCTACCTTCCCAAATCTTACTGAGAACTGTTTGGTGTTTGTAGTGAAAACTGAAAAACAATGCCATCCATTCATTCATTCATTCATTCATTCATTCAAAGCAAAATTAGCAGATCTGATGTTTCTAGGTCATCTTAAATAGATGTGAACCCAACAACCATCCCGTTGACCAGGCTAGAATTATTTGCAAATGGATGTAAGCTTGACACATAGCTTCAGCACGTGCTTCAAACATAGAGATGACACTTATTCTTCATAAAATGTGCCTTCTCTGCAGATTTTTTATGCACACCCATATACACACTTCCTTATCACAATTAGCCCTCAGTAGCTGTTCTCCTGTGGAGAGAGAGATTAAAATATTTGAGAACTAAGCTCCAATTTACATGAACTCAACTGTGGTTTAAAGCAACTAAATAAAAGTACCAGAATCTAAGACTTTTTACAGCTCACATGAGGAAACGATTCTAAACCCCTGTTTTCTCTAACAAGGAATTCCTTCAGTGTGTTTTGGAAACAATTCTATAAATGTCAGTATGTTTTATGCTAATTCTTCATATACAATGCATTAATTTTATAGGGATGTAAATCACTAGATTTTATTATTCCTTTTACATTGTGCACTTCTTTGAGAAGAATCATGACTCCTTGATTTATCTTTATACAATGCTTTAATTGTCGGTACTGGCTTTTTAATGGTGGGTCAGATTTCCTCAGAATTGAGCATGCTGATTATGTTTGTATAGATGCCAAGACACAGATTCATAATATGAGTATTAATAGTGCTTTCCAAAGCTTGCCTTCTACTGTTAGCATTTAATTTTGCATTGTGTATATGTGTGTTAAAGCGTGTTCATGGAAGTGTGTGTGAATGCACATGTATATATATGTGTGCATGCACATGGAGAACAGATGTTGATGTTAATCTCTACCTCTGTCTCTTGCCACCTTACATGGTTTTTTGTTGCTGTTGCTTTTGGTTTGGTTTTGTTTTTTAGCTATCGTTTGGTTGGTTGGTTTTTGGTTTCTTTGGGAGAGTGTTTCTTTGTGTAGCCTTGGCTCTCCTGAACTGGTTTTGTAGACCAGACTGGCCTCGAGTTCTGAGATCCATCTGCCTCTGTCTCCCTGAGGGATGGGATTTACAGGCATGTGCCACCATACCTGGCTGGCCACTTTATGTTTTAAAGACAAGGTCTTTCAGTGATCCTGGGAGCTCGTCCATTTGTATAGACTAGCTGGCCAGTAGGTTCCAGGAATCTTACTGTCTGCCTTCCAGTGCTAGGAACCACAGGTGCATGCTGCAGTGCCTGGATTTCTATGTAGGTGCTGGGAATCCAAACTCAAGCCCTCATGCCAGAGAAGCAAACAGTTTGCTGACCAACCCATCTCCCCGGCCCCTAGTGCTTTATTTTTAAATTTTCAAGTGCACACATGTCTCGATGCGTGCACATACACACATAACCACACTTGAGTTATGTCAATTCTCTGATAGCTGGTTAAACATTTCCAACACTTTGTAAGTGTTGAAATCTTAGTTTAAAGAAATTACCTTTTTTTGCTCAAGATTAAGATAGGGCTCTGTGTTAGTTCTCACCGTCATTAGCTCCCCACCGCTAAACCTGGAGTTCTGTGCTGTCTGTATGGGTAACATTTCCCTCCCCATAGTCTAGTGGAGATCAGCCCATCATATCCTCAAGTTTATAAGTTTTAGACTCAGGATCAAAAGATTAGCTTCACTTAATTTATTACTTTCATTTAAAAGAGCTAAGTAAAGAGTAGGCTTAGTGTTGCCAGCCTGAGTCTCCTAGAAAAGGATGGAGATGGACTTTGGAGAATTATAAAAGCTGCAATCTCCTTGTAATATTTATATTAAAATGATTTATGGTTTGTTAATACTTATAAAAAATAAAAATTAACCACTGCTTGGATTTTAGGGTGTTCTCTAAATGTCATTTTGCTTTTTACAAAACATACACATTGTCTTCACTTAGAGATATATTGTAAACACTATTCTTTGACCATATACACTCTGCTGACATATATTTTGTAATTATATATATATTATATGATATATTTCATTTTTAAAATGTACTGCAATTGCCTTGGGCAATTTCCTTTGAGTACTTTCTTCAGCTGCTTCCATTTCCCTTTTGTTTGTCAAAGGAACACGTTCTATTGTCAAAATCTTTTTATAATTCAGAAAACACCACTGTACCTTACAAAGAAGTCACTGGGAAAAGAGCTTGTGTTGCTTTAAGATTTTTGGAAAACAATTTCTGTGCTTACTGGTCAGAAACAGAGTAAAGATTTATATCCTGAGAAGAGACTCTCAAGCCTTCCTGGATCCCAGCTGATGTGCCAGAATTTTCCAAATTTTAACAATTTCCATTTTGATGGCTCAAGACCGATAATCTTTGCTCTTGATATGACTTGCATAATTGCGTAGTATTTTTCCTACCCTTATGTTCCCCCAATTTTGTTGTATCAATAGTTTTGTTTGCCTTTTGGGCATACCTTGCTTGTCATTATGCAAAAAGAGTTGTTGGATTTTTTTAAATGTCTGCCATGTTCTAATATTTCACAAATGCTTATCCAAAGTTTTCTTTATGTTAATGATTTTACTGGTGAGCCTGAGATTTTTATTAATCTGGTATACATCTTGGTGTTTCACATACTGATTTCTCATCAAAGTTTTCCCTCTGTAAAAGTTTTCTTTCAAAAATTGGATCACAGTATCTTGGCTTCATAGTTTTTTTTTTTAAAGAAGCCACACAACAGAGCCAGTTTCCAACATGCCTGTCATAATGATGGGAAAGCCTTCCCCAGAGCCTCTTGTTATAAAATATGTACATATGAGTAGGAGTTTTTCTGATGCCAACAGTACTAGTCTGAAAACATTTATTTTAAAAATCCATTTAAGTAAATGAAAACTTGTAAAATTTCATATTTGAAATGTCAAGTTTATCATATTTTAAATGTTTTTATGTAAATGGTTTTCCATGGGTATCCATTCTGTCCCATGAATCACTTACTGTTTTTTACACAATTCACCAATTTCATGATTCTGGATTTACCTTATTTTACTTAAACTATAGTAGCTTTATAAAGTATTATGTAATCTAACAGTAAATATCTTCCCACATTATTCTGCTTTTAGAATTATTTTCCCAGAAAGCTGAGTCTATTTGATTCTTCCCAGTGAAACTCAAAGCCATTATGTCAAGTTCCAAGAAAGCTGTGATGGAGTAATAATTAAAATGATCTTTAAAATGAAACCGATTTGCAAGAAAGCTATTAGGGTTTAGATGGTTTTCTATAAAATTTTTTTCCCAAACTTCTATTGGCATTTATTCATTGTACACACTGCTAGGTTTCAGGCAATTCTCTTAGTTATATCAGACATTTGATTATGATAATTCCTTCCTACCCTCTCCTCTTAGTTCCCACCCCACTGGCCTTTTCCTTCCTGTTGCCAGCCTCCTGCTTATATAGGGTCTTGCATATCTATAAAGAACTGTGGGGTGCAAAAATGAGAGAAACCTTGTGATATCTGTCTTTGAAGATTCTCAGATTCATCTGTTTATTTTAATCTTTTTGGGTTAACTTTGATGCCATTAAGAATGTAATAGAGCCTTCTCCCCATTAGTTTTTTGAACAGTACTGATGGCACCTGAGGGGACATCACTCCTGTGTATGAACTGTGCAACAAGCTGCCCTATGGGAGCCATTCCCATAGCAGTCACTGTTATGTGGGAAGCTGGCTCTGCTCTGTGGCTGCTTGGAAAATCTAATGGAACGTTCTGAATCTAGCAGGTTGGCAGGGGGCTTTAACCTAATGGTTCCTTTATCATTAACTAAACTACACAGTCTTTCACTATTCGGTTGGCAAGTAAGTCTGACTACCCTACAGTCTCAGGCTACAACAAACAGGAGGAAAGTAGAGACAGCAGCCTTGGGAAGTCTTGGGTGTGTGGGAGGGGGGGTGGGGGGGAGTCACTTTCTAACATCTGTCAGCCCATCACTCATCTTGCTCTAATAGCGTCTAATAGTTTTCACACTTTGTTGAACATAAAACTCACATAAGGGACTTGGTGAAATGCCAATGCCCAGGCCTAGTTTATTTTTCCCCCCATGTTCTTTAGACCTTCTCCCGGTGATTCTGGAATGCACCCACAGTTAAGAACTGTACCCTAAAACAACCTCAGAAATAAATTGCAGGGCATAAAGCAAGTTTCACTCGTCTTACTAAGGATAAGAATCCCCCGTGTTACTTATGGAGCACTTTAATAACTAAATGTCTTTACCGACTATGCCTAACTCTCTGTGAGCTACCCCCACTAGCCTCATTTTACAAGTGGTCCCCTGAGCTCGGGAAGAAAGGGAACCCCCCTGGGTACTTGCCTGGAGAACAGCTCAGGCAGACAGGGAGCTCATACTCACTTCATTCTCTGTAAACCCCCCCCCCCCGCCTCCTGCTCCCTATTAACCTTCCAGCTTTGATATTAATGTGCTTTTTGTATGTTTTTCCCAGACTTTTGGTGACAGTGGATCAATGAATTAACTTAAAATGCCACAAATACGATAGAAAATATGATATTTTTTAAACATTTAGTCAGGCAAGAACTTTATAGACTTGAAAGCAATATGAGAAATCATGCAAGCGTCCCTGTATTTGAGTATGAAGAGTCTTTTAGAAGGTGGACACCAAAAGTGGTTTGAATGGAAATTCGCCCTATTACACCCAGGTCTTCAGTTGTGGCTGTTTGTGGAGGCTTGGGAGGTGTGGCCTTGCTGAAGGAAGTAGATCACTAGGGGGCAGGTTTTGAGCACTTTAAAGAGTCAAGCCACGCCCAGTTTTCTCGCTGATTTGTGCTTACATTGGATGATGGGAACCCTCAGATTTTGCTTAGGCGGTGGCACCCCCCAATGGGCACCCCCAATGCCGTGATGGCACTGGACTTGAACCCTCTGCGACTTTAAGTGCAAACAAGCTCTTCTTTCTGCCAGTTGTCGTGGTCATGGTGTTTTATCACAGGAATAGAAAGGTAATTAGTACAGGAAGCAAATGAAAGGGGGGGATGGGAGGAAGAAAAAAATAGAAGAAAGGTGGGGGAGGGGCAGACAGGGGAGGTATCTCAGGAAACAACTGCAGAATGTGGAGTAGGGCATAACACTGGCTCTTTCTAATGGAATATGCTCACACAGATGATTTAAATAGAAAGAGAAATAAAGACATCTGTAGTCAACTGTAGTTCTTTTTTTTTTTTTTTTTCTGTATCATGGCTGAGTTGCTTTTCTTTTGGTATGTTTCTGTATTTTTTAGTTTATTTTCTTCAAGTATGCAGTTTCCGTGTTCTGAAAAACTATTCAATAAACATTTTTGAGAGTAGAAATAGAAATGAATCTATGAATAGAAACTCATGGAGACAAGATTTATCAGAGAGGAGGCTCACAAAGAGAAAATTAATTCATCTATACTAAATGGTAAAGCACAGTCATATATTAGGTTTATCAAATTTGGCTTTTAAGTCCATTAATAAAATTTTGCTCTGCATGAAAAATAAGGTGAGTATGCAGGAATAAAATGACATTTTATATTGTTCTCTCTCTCTCTCTCTCTCTCTCTCTCTCTCTCTCTCTCTCTCTCTCTCTCACACACACACACACACACACACACACCCTTCAGACATGTAAGAAACCTATTGGTTCACTAAGAAACCCAGCCTAAATCCTAACATCCTGAGAAACTTGTTAGGCAGCAGTCCTTTGCAGATGAAGATGCAGGCTCAGCATCTCCAACTCAGAAAGGCCTTCCTTCATTGCTTTGATGAACTTTTCCAATCCTGTCAATGAATGTAGCATCTTTGCTTGAGAGTTTGACCAGCAGTATCTGAAATGACTTAAGTGTGCAGCGAGAATTAGAAGTAGAACGATGGGGTTTCAAAATATGCTTTTCTAACTTGAATTCCTATGCTAATCTTGTTGTTTCTGGCCCTGGGGAACAGAGTACCGACACAGAAAATTGTTAAGAATATTGCTTTTAAGATTTAAGGGGCAGCAAGCTGAGTTTGAATCCCAGAGCCCAGGTAAAGCAGGCAAGAGAGAATTGATGCAAGGTTGTTCTCTGACATCCATACGCATGCTGTGACATATGTGCCCACATACAAACACCACATGCATCAAACACACACACACACACACACACACACACACACACACACACACACACAAACACACACACTCATAATAAGTAGTGTGTAAAATTCTGAACCATGTCTTTCTTCCAGAGATTGAAGCCTATGTTTCCTGTCATTACAAACACCTTATAAAAATAAGTATTTAACTACAATGCTAATAAAGGATATTCTGACATAATGTACTCATACATAAAATTAAAATAAATAAAGATTTCAAAATCCCCTCCCCAAAAAAAGTGATGAAGAATTTTCACTGTGGCCTTTTCTGTCTAATTTAGAAAAACCAAAACTTTGACATCTTAGGAAATAAGAAGAAACCTTTTCTTGAAGGATATATAAACCTATTTCTTTAATGTGTTTATGATTGTACATGCAATTACAAAATATTCCTTTACAGCAGGATGATTACTAAATGCTCAAATGTTTCAGCAGATCTCAGATGTTAAACTTTAATAGCTATACTAATAATGAGCTAATGACCCTGTTTAATAATTAACATACTGAATTATATATTCAAGAAAATGTCTTCTTTATACATTTATTGGGCAATTGATACTCACAATATTTTAGCATATGTTTTGGCTGACCAAATTCATGACGCATGCATCTAAGTCACTGGGAAAGTTTATGTGGTGGAGTACATATGTTTGCCAATATTGCTTCATTTTCTTTAATGTTCTGTAGTGCCAATTAATAACCCTCACGGGGTGGAGACCATAGATTTCTAACAGATGCTTGGGAGACTCTCATTCCATCAGCAACATATGGAAGAATCAACATCATGCTTCTATTTCTAAAAATGCTGGATAGAGGGCAGCAATTGAAACGGAATTCCATACGTAAGGAAGAAGAAATATTCCATATAGGAAGGATAGAGTGAAAGTATGATCTCAGTGCGCAAGTTCAGTGGGGCTTCAAGGACAACTTCCAGGAGTTTATCCTTTCCTTCCACCATGTTAGCCCAGGGACAGATCTGGTCCTTTGACTTGGCAGTGAGCATCCAACAGTAAGATGAGCAAACTGAGCTGAGCCATCTCTCTGGACCCGGGAGAAGACTTTATTCATTAAAAAAAAATGTCTGAGTTCTGAAATCTAAGTTTTGAAATCTATGTTCAAATCTTAGATCGGTTTTGATAAATGAATGAATGACTACTGATGAGGTTTCTTAACAAGTCTAGGCCCCTGCTCCATACTTAATGAGATAGTGTTAAAAAGCATCTACCCTGTATCTGTTGGTGTTTATCAGAGACAGGAAATATAAAGCACCTGACATAGAACTGAACAGACTTTAGTACTCTATTAATGGAACAAATATTATAATTCATTTTGTGCCACTTACCACTGAACTATCAAAGATGTACTCCTCACTGTAATTTAAACACATGGAGTGAACACATGGTAACTATGTTTAGTGTACATGTAATACTATATGTAACCACAGTATACAAGGATTCGAGTAGTGCTGGCTATGTAACTTTGTGGTAGGACCCATTGCTGGTCCGTACAAGGCTCTGAACTTGCTCTCCAAAACTGGAAAACTAGGAGGTTCTTTGTATATGATCAAGGGCAATATTTAACCTACACTAAAAATATCAGCTCATGAGGTAACTATGAGTGATGGTTCTAAATGGAAGACTTTTCTCATAGCTCTACCATCAGCTCCATACATCTAAGGAATGACTGAGCCTGATCCATTAGCCATGATAAAGAGTAGGCCACACAGCATTAAATTAGGTGCCTTCTGGATCCTATTCATAGTCACAACTTGTTCTCTGGTGATAACACAGTCCTACCCCAATTTCTTTACCTCACCCCTTTATCCACACTGTACTTTTCAGTGCATTCTCAGCAGAATTGGGCTCATGAGCTAATGTTCTTCACAGGGATCAGCTACATCACTTGCCTAGATTGACGGATATTAACAAATAGGATACAAGGAGAATTCTGATTAAATTCAGGCTTGTTCTTTGCTTCTCTGGGACATTGCTATCAAAACATGCCAGGACTAGCTTGATGAGAAGCTGCCCAAGTGGACAGACACCTGACATTCAAATACGCTTACCTACAGTTTTGAACCAGCAGAGCCACCTAGGCAAACCTTAGTACTCTCCAAACATATGAAGGCAAATAGATTGAATGACACTGAGACATTATGGCTGTTTGTTGCATTGCTTATTTTGACAAGACGTAACATTACATCAATTCCATAACTACCTACCTATATGCATGCTGATATATATATATATATATATATATATATATATATATATATATATATATATACACTTACTAGTATTTTAAGCTGAGACAATAGCCCCCAAATAATCTACCATATGTCTTCTAACCTTATTGTATAAGCCTATATAATAAATAGAATCATTTCAGGTTTTTATTATGAGCTGTTTCTAAAGAAAGACCGGAAATTGACTATTAGATGAATGTCCACCCCAAGTTCAAGATTAATAATCTATACCTAGAAATAACAAACTTTCCCCTAGGACCTAACCTTCCAACAGTAAGATGAGTCTTTATGTGCAAACTAAATGGATGTTTTCAAAGGGCTAAGCCGCGTGCAGTCTAACTCAAGCTCACAACCCTTGAAAAGACGCTGACGTCAAAGGCACTTTTCTTTCACAAAGCCTTTATATATTTAGGTGTCCTTTTCTAAAAATATCAACAAGCAATCCAAAATGTTCACATTCTCTCATTACTTCAAATACCTTTATTTCCTACGAATTCCAAGTCCTGACCACTTGTCAGAAAAATATATTGAACTGCCAACTAGGCATTTCAGTAGGAGGTATCAGGTACCTGCACCCCAACATACCCAGTGCAGAAATTGATGGTCTTCCACAGAAACCTGAAATCAATTCCCTGACTGTGAATGGCTTCACTTGTCACCAGGCCTAGACTTGAAAATCATCCTTCATGATTCGTGTGCCCAGTGACAAAAATGCTTCACAC
Organism: Acomys minous; assembly: GCF_964271855.1. Taxonomy (NCBI): domain Eukaryota; kingdom Metazoa; phylum Chordata; class Mammalia; order Rodentia; family Muridae; genus Acomys; species Acomys minous. Next base: position 98,136,913 of record NC_140486.1, on the reverse strand, counting down.
CCCCTTGAAAATATTCATCCCTTTCTTCTTTGCTTATGAGAGTCATGTTTTTGTTTTGTTTGTTTAGTAATCAATTCTCATCAGGAGAGAGGAAACCATACTCATTTATTTTATATAATAATCTGTTTAGGTGTTTTGTCATAGGCCTGGTTGAGGTGCATAAAGCTCTGTTTTTTAAAAAAAATACAAGTCCACCATTTGCTTTTTGGTACTTAGTCCATGGAGGGTTTTGAGAACAAACTTTCAGAAAAGTCTGAGAAGAAGATGGGGTACACTATTTCTAATCAACCCCCTCCAAAATCAACTCTTTCCATGTAAGAGTTAAGGTGGAGAGAGAGAGAGAGAGAGAGAGAGAGAGAGAGAGAGAGAGAGAGAGAGAGAGGGAGAGAGAGAGAGAGAGACAGACAGAGAGAGAGACAGACAGAGAGAGAGACAGAGAGAGAGAGAGACAGAGAACTTAAAAGTTAAACACACATAGTGATCTGACTTGAATGTACTGAAGAAATTGCTAATGTCTACACGCTCCATGCTTTCCAGTGGCCTGTTGCCTGAACTGAACTTAAACAGAGCTTCAATAAAAGTCACACAGAAAAAATAAATGGAATGGAATCCAAGGAGCTCAGCAATTATGTTAGAAATGTTTATCTAAGGAAGAAAAAAACCTAAACATCAATTTTTAAATCCCTTTTCATTATAAAATTTAAAGGGACTGAAAGTTTATCTCTAGATTGAACTGGGCAAATGAAATGCATGTGTGTTTGCATTAGCCAGGGTTCTCCAAAGAAACAATATACGTGTGTGTGTGTGTGTGTGTGTGTGTGTGTGTGTGTGTGTGTGTGGTGTGACAGATACAGGAGACAGAGTCATAGAGGGGGAGAGGTTTATGATACGAATATACATGTATACATATATTTGAGAATTCTTATTGAAGAAATATATATGTATATTTATGAAATTTATGAGATGTATATAATGAGATTTATTATAGGACTTGGCTTTGGTGGCTATAGAGCCCAAAGTTTGTGTCATCTGTCATTTGCAAACTAAGGAATCAGGGAAGCTAGGGTACCTAAAAAAAGCTAAGGAGTGAGAAAAGGCATCGGATGTGCTGGTGTTGTACAACTCTGTCTGGGTTCTGCAGCCCAAAGTGCAAAGCTAATGTTCCACAGAGAGGGTTTCAGCTCTAGGAGAGAGGGACAGCTCCCTCTTCCTTCACATTCCATCTATTTAGGGCTCAATAACCTATGCGATGCCCTCCTACTGCTGCTTTTCTCAGCTCACCAATTCCAAAGCTAGTTTCTCCTGTAAACATCCTAATTAACATAGAGAGAAGTAGCCACGTCTTACCAGCTTTGTGGGTATCCCTAAGACCAATCATATGATGTTTCACCAACTACCTAGAGCATACCTAAGTCAAGCCAATTTGTCATATAAAATTATCCTCTATCGTGTCCAATATACACTGGTGTTTCCCAAATAATGGAACTGCGGTGTGGATTATTGATCTTCCTCCTTATTGTGAAATCTTAAAGGATCACTTTTTAATCTTCAGTCTAGAAATCTGACCTGGGCGGGGTCGGGGAGGAGTGAGGTTGATAATTCATCTTATTCAAAGCAGGTGTGTTTCTGCTCATGTGCAAGGTGCAAGCAAAGCTGCTAATGAAAGCAAGGTGGTCATCACTTAGATTCACTTTGGGCTTTTAATGGGTAGTCACACACTGACCGGATGCACCTGTATGTCCGTGTGTGTGCATCCATGTCCACATTCTGTGTCTTGGTGGTGGGCTATTTGATGATATGACACCAAGGTCATTGTAGGATGTGGAGTAGAGAAGATTTGGTTTTCATCTACACACTTAACCAAGAAGCAAAGGTTTACACTCACCTGCCTCTATGTCTGCGTCTTGAATATAGCATATGGACCCTAAATGGGCAGTACAACAAGAGAACGATGAAACGGCTTTAAGCAGAGAGCACCTATGCAGCAAGTAATACAAAAAGTTAAGTTGTAGATTCTGGGACTCGAGTACAGTGAATGCAGAGACTCGAGACTTGTCATGTTCTTAACGTGATACTACTAGTCTCCACTAAAGTCAGAGAAATCGACAAGCATAGGATCAAGCCAGTAGGGATACGAGTAAGAAATCTCTCAGGACTCTCTTGGAGACCAACAACCCGGGCTAGCCCTAAACAAAGATATCATCCTGGATAGTTTAATGAGACAACTGGACATGAGCATTCAAACACCACTATTAAATATGGACGATTTGACGGACTAATGGTGCTAAACTTAAAATATCTCCACGAAGGTATGAGGGATATGTGTTTGCCTTTCTATATCTTTGGTGCATGGTGAGCATATAGTTCATGGTAAATGCCAAATGAATAGATTTTTTAAAAATACTTTGAAGCAGGAATTTATAATTGCCAATCGAGTCTCTGCTTGCAGTTTGCTTTTCATTCCTCTATAAACAGAAGATGCATGTAGTATCTTTGGATTCATTTATTGTTTGTTTTGGTTTTATATATATATTCCTTATTTTGTACGTTAAGCAGTAGTTCTCTCATAGTTTCAACATGTCCAAAATCTGGAGTCTGTCTGACTTCCCTGAGGTATGAAGGGTTAAGTAGAGTTATCTCAGGACCTGGAGGTGGAAAATTCATGTCCAAGTTCCTTTGTGTGATTGTTGGCAGGGCTCGGTTTTCTCCAAGTGGTTGGACTATGTATGCAACTCAGCTCATGACTACCGTCAGGCTAGAGAGTTCACTTTGTTCTATGCCTCTTGGACTCCTTTCTGGGCTTCTCACCACTGCTTGCTTCATCAAAGCAGCCAAGACAGAAGAGCCAGGTAGGATGAGTGCCAGCAAGATGGAGGTCAGGGTCCTTTCTGCTGTGATCTTGAGAGTGACTTTCCAGCATTGATTTTATATTCTATTGCTTAGAAGGAATTTGTGCCTCCAGCTCACACCCAAGGACAGGAGTAAACAGGACTGTAAGCATTGTAGGTCAAAGACCACTGGGAACCGTCTTGAAAGCTGTTGACCAGAGAGTACATTGGAAATAACACTCTGCAGATTGAAGCCTCCTTTTTTACCTCAGACCCTAGAACTACCGGATTGCTCAGTTTAAGCATAGTCCCTGGTGCTGCCTAGGTGCTGTGGTCCAGTTAGCAGGTCTGGGACACGTCGGTAGCATTTCATTCATGCTTCATGCAGAGTGCGACTTAATGTTGCATTTTTGGTTTTTTTTGTGGCCTTTTGTTTTTATTTCTGCAATGTTGGGGATAGCCCCCAGAGCCTCACACACATTGTACGTAGTAAGTTCTCTATCCCTAACCTCCAAGCCTGCAAACTGGAGAAATTACTCCATTTCCCCATAGTTTGTTTATCTATAAGATGTGAATAATTGTAATAATACTTGATACTATTTGTCAAAAGAATTGAGTGAGTTGATTCTTCTGAGTAATTTAGCCAATAGCCTGGGTGAACAACTGTATATAGACAGTGTGGTTACTGAAAAAATGTCATGAAATTTTAAGTGGCAGTGGCCAACACTAGGCCTGGCTGATTCACTTCCAGCTGGCACTAACTGTCTGCCCTCAGTAATAATTTTAGTCACATCCCTTGGGAAAGAAGCCTCCGATTACACTTTGCTGTGGGTTCTATTCCTTGTTCAGCTCTTCCCATGTTTCTGTGAGAACTAACTGACTCTTCTTACAGAACACGTCAAAGAGTCCCCAAAGCTCATTGTGGTGAGCCTGTGACAATGCAGCTCTCTGACAGCTAGTGGTTTATGACACCAAGCCAAGTACCAAGAAGAAGTCAGCACAAGTACATGCAAGTGAAGGCATAAGGCAGGCATCCCCAATACTGCTAGAGGATTAGTGAGGGCTCGAGTTAACAGACAGAGATGAAGTCATGACACCAGACTGGGCTTCAGGGGCATATGAGGTTCTGCAGTGGGGAGGGGGCTCTCAAGATGAGGACAGTGAGACCTGGGTCTAAAGCTCTGGGAAGAATGAGTACGTTATAGTTTGGGGGTCCTGTGGAGGCGCCACTGGGGGTAAAAAGTGCTTCTGAACAGTCTCGACAGGAAGGAAGCGGTGGCATTTTTCAAGAGGGAAAAGAGAGCTCCTCTGTTACTTACGTCCAAACACTAGAACAAACACTAGAATCCTGGGTCCTTTTAATGTCATCTCAAAGCTGCAGAAATAAGCATAATAAAAGCTGAATAAGGATTTATGTTCTACAGTCATCCACATAAGCAACTGGCAAACACAGCACAGGGCGCTTACTGCAAGGTAGATCACAGACAGTATGTGCAAAGAATTTACTGCACTGGGGGACCAAGCCTCTTCTCTTAAGTGAAGCACCCTGGACATTTAATATGCTTTTTTTTTTACAGCCAAAACAGTCTCTAAATGAAAAGCAGTGCAGACACGGGGCAAGGGAGGGGTCCATCACACACTGAATTCTGAGGGGATCATCTATTCTATACCTGCCTCTAAGTAACAGGAAGACATTTTTTTTTCTCTGTCTTTTCCTTCAACTCAAACCACCTCCATGACTTTATTGACAACCTTTGGTTCTGGAAGCCCAGCATCACAGGTAACAAAGACAGACTCCTGAGACCTGGATGAGAGCCAAGTCACCACAAAAGACATCTTTTTAGTGTAATCTGTGAAACAAAATTGGACAATGTGAAATATCTCATAAGGGAAGTCCATTGAGAGAGAGAATAGAAGAGTACTTCTTATGTATTATATGTGGTTTCATGCACATAAAGGTATGTATGTACATAACATATATATATATAGGCATATATATGCACAGAGACATAAAACAAGCACATATACATATTCACAAAGATACCAAATGTATTATAAACTTTAATGCAGCTATATGCATATACAATGGTGTTTCTAAAAGTACAGTAAGAAATAATGTAAAAATATTATTTTGTGTGTGGTATATATGTATAAGGTCTTTTTTTCAGTCAGGGTTTCTCTGTGTAGCCTTGGCTGTCCTAGACTCACTTTGTGGACTAGACTGGCTTCGAACTCACAGTGATCCACCCACCTCTGCCTCCCAAGTGCTAGGATTACAGGCGTGCACCCCCACACCTGACCTTGTATGTGTTTTTATATGCATACGTGTGTGTGTGTGTGTGTGTGTGTGTGTGTGTGTGTGTGTGTGTAGGCCAAAGGTCAGTATCAATTGACTTTCTAAATTGTGCTCCATCATATTTTTTTAGGCAGGTTTTCTCAGCAAATTTGAAGTTCAGGAATTCTGCAAGGCTGTCTGCCCAGCAATCTGCAGAGATATCTTCGTCCCTGCTTCCTCGGTGCTGGGATTACATGCATGTGCTATTGTGTCCATGCTGGCTTTTACATGGGTGCTAGGGTTACACGCGTGTGCTATTGTGTCTATGTTGGCTTTTACATGGGTACTAGGGTTACACATATGTGCTATTGTGTCCATGCTGGCTTTTACATGGGTGCTAGGGTTACACGCGTGTGCTATTGTGTCTATGCTGGCTTTTACATGGGTGCTGGGGTTACACACGTGTGCTGTTGTGCCTATGCTAGCTTTTACATGGGTGCTGGGGTTCCCGACCCAGGTCCTCAGGCTTCTACTAGAAGCCCTTTACTGACTAAGTCACTTCCCCAAACTGCACAGATAACAGTTTTTGGTTTTCAGACAAGAAGGCATAGTGGGTTTTGCATTGCACCAGAATCAATGATAGGCCATGTGCAGTTGCACTTGAAAACAGTAGCTCTCAATGACGTCCTTGGGGCATCTGAGATTCCAGAATTTAAAAGCTTGAGTTTTTCTGACAACTAAGTGGAAATGTTGCCATGTGATGAGAATATGAGGGTTTTTTTTAAAGCAGCATTTCTCAGAAGGAATGACTAAAATCCTGAGCATTTTTTTGAGAATCACGATTCTTTTTGTTCAGTAGACAGACATTCAGCTTAAAAACTCCCCTTTGATCTTATAAAAGCAGTCAATACAGCGGAGGCCTCCAGAGGCCAGGGGAGGAGGAGGGTCTCGGGAGCATGGATACCATTAGACAAGAAATGTTGATCCTGGGTTGCTGGAATCCCTGAGCCCAAGATGTACTTTTTACTAGATACAAGCAAAACAGCATCATTAAGTGGAACCAGGTCTACCTTCGGCTGGATTCAAACCAGATGCTGTACAGTAAAAATATTTTACTTGTTTCAATTCATTATAGTTCATTGGCTTAATTTCAGTGACATGATAACTATGTGCATGATAACTGATGTATGCAATATGAAATGACCAAATCCTGGTAATTAGCACTCGTGTCTTCTTATACATGTATCATTTTTATACCAGGAATCTTTGAACTTTTATAGTTCATTATGAGATACATGACCCGTGGCTATACAGGATAGGTGCCCTACTGTACTGCAGAGCGTTTGAACTCTTTCCTCCTCCTTAACCCTTAGGATGCCTTCATCTAATTGTCTTCCCGAATTCGCTTCATCTCTAACCTCCGCCACTGCTACTTTACTGTCTTCCTTCTATGGATTATCAACTGTTTTCGCTTCAGTCTATTAGCATGTACATGCAACATTTGTCTTTTTATGCCTGCTTTAATTCCCTTAATACTGTCCCGCACTTCTTTTATGCCTGTAACCTAGAATGACAAAATGTGGTTCATTTTTACAGTTACTGGTCTTTTGAGAAACATGTCTCCCTCCAACAAAAGGTTTGGCTCTTCAGATACCTCAGACTTCTCTGTAATGCATTACGTCAATCTTAATCCCATAATACAATGTATTCCGCTGAGTTGATACCCGGTTTTACAAGTCCACCACCATTCCTATAACTCCTACCGACGGAGACAAGTGATGACTGCAGAATGGGTCAAGAAAATTCCAAATGCATCTCCTCTTTGACAAAGGGCTAGGAAAGCACTTCTGTAGATGGGTTGACACTGGCTTCCCCCTTTGGTGAACTGAGGCAAATAGTGGGGCTCCATTGAATAAGAATATTTTCTTGTTGAACACAGTATCTTTTATAATAATGTGCACATTTGATAAGTCGGGGTTTTATATTGCTTCTATTTCTCAGGGACTCTTCTACTTAGTCTGGGTCCAAGGTCAATAAGAAATGAATCTTGTTCCCTAGAACTATCCAATTCATTAATTAGAAATTGGCAGGAGTTACATATGTGGAGGAAAAGCATGGGATACAGAGGAAGGTGGTTACTTTTGCAGTTGGGGACTAAAGAAGAAGGTGGCATCAAGCCGTGCCTTCCAACTCCTACACAGGATCAGTACCTCATACAAATGTCCTGTGGGAGACAGAAGAAGCCAAATACACTTTGAAGTGATCATTAGAGAAGTAACAGAGAAGGGATGACTCCAGGATGGCCGGAGAAGGATGACCCCTCTGTAGAGGTAAAGGATTTTGCAATGTGAATATAAAATACACACATGTATTGGTTACTTTGCTGTTGCTATGACAAAACATTCTGAATTAAAAACAATTTCGAGAGGAATGGAATTATTTGGCTTACACTTCTGGATCACAGTCCATCATTGATGGATGTCAAGGCAGGAACTCAAGGAAGGCCTCCTTGATTTTACACACTACATTATCTGTGTCCAGGAAACTCATAGCTGCGGAGGTACACCAGAAACCATCGAGGGATGCTGTTTCCCGCATCACTTACTCATAGAGTCATGCTTATAGTTTCCTCATACAGTCCAGGACCACCCAGGGATGGTACCATGCTCAATGGTCTGTGTCTTCCTGCATCAATTAATAATCAATATGATTGATTCCCCCACAGACATGCTCAGAGACTGATCCAATTTAAGCAGTTCCTCGTTGTGAGGCTTTCCCCTCAGATGACTCCAGACTCTGTCAGGTTAATAGTTAAGGTTAACCAGGTCAAATATCCTTGGAATATAATTACATGAAGCTGTTTATCTGAAATTCAGATCCAACTGGGTATCGAGTTTTTTTGCCTGGTAGCCCTATGCCTGAGAAATGCTATGACGGAGAACATTACATAAGGATTCTGTAAGAGCTAGACTGAGGGCTCATTGAGGAAGAAAGTGCCGCTTCCTCTAATATGGGGACAGGCTGAGGGCAGACCTGACTCTAATAGTTTTGTCCCATAAAGACGATATTCAGTATAATCGCCTACCGTCTTTGTTAGTCATCTTTGCTTCTCCAATTCTTTCTCCCGCCATCATCCACCAAAACAAAGCATTTTTAAGTACATCCTGGGGGTGCTATTGGGTCAAGAAGGCTCCCAGAGCTTCCCCTTTCTCTTCCCAGGCCAGAAAGACCATTTCATATTTTCATAAGCTATTGTTAGCCGCATTCTGCCTCCCAGGAAAGTGATCAGAGAGTCAGTCATAGTACCAGGAGTTGGGGAACAAAAGGACATTGGGAGAGCTGCAACGGTCATATCCAACTTGGCTCTGAGCTGTAGAGTGAGTACAAAAGACATTACCTCCTTGGCCCTGCTCAGACTGTCAAGAAAACTTATGAGCACTTAGGACAATGGTTCTCAACCCTTTGGGGGGGGGTGTCACATATCAGATATCCAGTACAACAGATATTTACATTACAATTGATAACAATAGTAAAATTACAGTTATGAAGTAGAAACAAAATAATTTGTGGTTGAGGGTCACCACAACATGAGGAACTGTATTAAATGGTCGCAGCATTAGGAAGGTTGAGAACCACTGGCTTAGGAGGATAGGTACACCACATAGGAAGGGATACGCTTCAACAAAACATGTTTTCTGTACTACCCAATTGGAATTAAGATTCATGGGAGTTCCTAGTCAATCTGTCCCAGGAAACTTGAGCTTCACCTCCAAAAGAAAGGTGATCACGAGGAAAGTGACGAAGACTGAGGATAAAGGTTTGCAGCTAAAGCTTTGCAGGACTAAAATTTACTCACTTGATAAACACCGCCTAAGGAAAGAAAATAAGAGAAGAAGAAGAGAAAGGGAGATGACGTGAGAGTGAGAGCGGAGCATACTCAAGGGTATGATGAGAGTAGAGCGCGAGGCAGGATGGGAAAGGTGAGCGCGGATATGATCAATGTACATATGTAGGGAATTGTCAAAAAAATGTGAAAGTTTAAAAAAAGAAATATCAATTCAGGAATCACTATTAGGTTAATTTTTTTTTTTTTTTTAGGCAACGCAAGCCAACCTGCTGAGATGACGGGGACAATGAAAAGCTGTCAAAGTGCTTAAGATCAGAAAAAAAAAATTTTTTTTCCTTTGACTCTAAGTCTCTGTGGAAAATGCCAGAACTTAGTGAGAAGACGTTAAATAGATGACAAAATGCCTTTGCCTGTCACTGACACACACTGAGGTATGGCAGACCCAGAGAGCGTCAGTCATCACTTCTTCCCTGGAAGAGGTTGGCGACCCCTATAAAAATGTATATGAGGCTGCTATTGGTTTTGAGTGTTTAGTAACTGTGTGGTTTATACCACCTGGAATCCTTTGTTGTTAAATATTTTCTGAAGAATCTCTTGTTATTTAAAAAATGGATTTTGCAGGCACTTACAGTTGTTACCATGACCACATTAACTCTAAAAGTCCCTTACAGAATGTTCTGGCCCAATCGCCTCATTTTGCTAATGGGAAAAAAAAATCACAACCCTACCTTGGCTGAGATAGATGGCCAGACTCATAGATTTGCAAAGGAAAGTGTCTCCAAATTGAATTTTCTTGTTCTAATTCCATGTCTCAGTCCATCACTGCACACTAACTTAAATTAAAACATTTTCCAAATACTTTCTTCTCTTTTGTGGAATAAAAATGCAGATGCTATGTGTTGAAATGCTTGTCGTTTATCTTATTAAGAGTCTCAAGCAATATGTACAGCTCATCTTTCTGGTCCAGTCCTCAGTTAGTATCCCAACCAACCTCAAGGACAGTATCCATGATAAACTAAAGATAATCACACTGTTTATTTGAAAATGTTCCTTATTTTCATTTTTAGTTTTGAGGCATGCAGAATGAATTGAGATAGGCATACATTTATTACTTCAGTTTGCAATTATTTGAAATGTAAAAAAACAGATATTGAAATAAAAGCCCTTTTGGGTGAGTCTGATACAGTGTATTAATTTTAATTACATCATTCATGATGATAACATGGTTTTATGTTTGCTTCTGAGCATTTTTACATGGAGATCTATTTGTCCAAGAATGTCTATAGTGCCTATAACAGAGTATTTAAGAGCCTGAATGGAGAGTGAGATTAGTACAATAATAGCTTTCTTCTCTCTGTAAGGAGGTTTTAATGCAGATAAAATGAGAGCATATTAGAACCAGAATTATAATTATACAGCAGGGTTTTATTTTTTTCTTAAACCTGAGCTTCAGGTAGTGTACTTTCCATTCAGAGTACTGAAAGATGCTATGTCTTGCGCAAGACGTCATCTGTGTCTTTCTTAAATCCTTGGGGCAGCGGCATGTCCATCTCAATTTCCATTTAAACTGCTCATTCTCTTTTATTTCTGGTTGTACCTTTCTGTCAACTTCCTTAAAAAGTATCTCTTAGGCTGCGTGGTATTTGCTTATGTTCATTCCTTCAGAAAGATGGCTTTCCTGTTTGAATAAAATACTAAAGGGCTTCGAAAATACTTCTTAAGTTTAAAGCCGCATAATCTAGGCTTGTAGCTATTTCCAACATAGAATAATAACAATCATGAAAACAATATGTTAGGCAAGCTTGTATTTTTCTCTCTTGGTGATATTTCCAATTCAAAGTAACGTAAGAATGTTAATAGACGGTGCCATTGCAATAGTGTTTTGGACAGATGGTGATGGACAAGGGAGTCTCCACCAGTCAGTCATGAAGGAAATGGCTGTCCCTAAGTCTCTGTTTTAACTCTGTTCCTTCCGATGTGTCTCTCGTTTGGCTCAGGCATTTGGATGGCCTTATCCTACCATCATTTCTTCTGGTCTGAGTGCTTTTACTTAGAATGTGCAGAAATCCCAGCACTTGGGAGGCAGAGGCAGGTGGATCACAGTGAGTTCGAGGCCAACCTGGTCTACAATGCGAGTCCAGGACAGTCAAGGCTACACAGCGAGAACCTGTCTTGAAAAACTAAAAAAAAAAAAAAAAAAAAAAAAAAAAAAAAAAAAATATATATATATATATATATATATATATATATATATATGAAGAAAAGAAAAAGAAAAAGAAAAAAGAAAAAAGAAAGGAAAAGAAAATTTAAAAAAATAGAATGTGCAGAAAATTTATTTTTAAGAGGTGCTGTCATGCTCTTAAAAAAACAAACACATGCCTTCAGAGACAAAACATTGGTTTCCTTAAGTTGGCAAGTTTCCCTAGTGCACAGAGATGTTTGAAGAGTTAGTCAGCACATCAGAAATTAGTAAGTGATTTGTGTCTGACGTCTATGGTACAGGAAAACGACAATCAATTTCCTCATCCAAACGTCTATTGATCTGAGATGCACCCTCAGACTAACAGACAGAGACAAGTCAGAGCACAGACTCCCACCACTTTAGATGAGTAATGATTTTTGATAAGTCACCCTAGGCCAGACTGCAAATGAGTTTTCATCTTCTCTGCTTTTCCATTCATTTCCTACCCTGTTCTATGTGTAAGTAATCCTGTAACCTTTTAAAGCAGATAAATTTTCCCTGATATAGTCCCCTTTTGAGACCTGAATTCTCCCAAGCCATGAGGCACAAAGGGCAGGTGTATCTTGGTATGAGCTGGTTGCAGGGATTTCCAAGGTCTGCTTTGCAGAGTCTGATGTCTCTCAGAATCTTATCAGGTGGCAAAAGATGGAGCATCAAGATCAGTGGACAGGCCACTGTGCCTATAATAAGTAATAGGTTGAAGGGGCGCGCCAGCATCGTTACTCAAAGAATCATGGGTACCATTTCATTACAATATTTGTGTTTTAACTTGTCTTAGAAATGGTTTTTACGGGCTGGAGAGATGGCTCAGTGGTTAAGAGCACAGCCCGCTCTTCCAGGGGTCCTGTGGTCAATTCCCAGCAACCACATGGTGGCCCACAGCCATCTCTAATATGATCTGATGCCCTCTTCTGCCCTGCAGGTGTACATGCAGGCAGAACACTGTATATATAGTAAAAAATAAATCTTTTTTTTTAAAAAGAAATTGTTTTTATAATTGAATTGAAATACTGGGAACATGGCAGAAGAGGAAGAAGAAAGAATGTAAGAGCCACCAGACGGCAGGGAGAAGGGCTGAGAGATGCCGTCTTCACGCCGTGATTACCACCCTACACACAGGATTTCACAGCAGCTGTTCCTGCCTGCCCTGGGCCTACACCAGGCTGGGCCTATCAACAGCCAATCATAGATGGTGAGAGGCTCGTGTATCCATGTCCCTCCCTTTTAAACTATTAGTGACTGTTGAATTATGGAAGAAGGACTCATCTTGAGTTGTGTACCCAACGGTGAGCCCGGCCGGCTCTAGTGGGTAGTTCTAAACCTGCAATCACACAGTAGGATTCAGTGGGTGACGAAACAGCACAATGTTAGTGTAGGGAAAATACCTAATAGGGAGGATGGTGTGTGTGTGTGTGTGTGTGTGTGTGTGTGTGTGTGTAGGGTGAGAAACGGATAGGACAGGGTTGGAGTGAGGGTAAAAAAAAAATGCACTATACACATTACAGTTTCATCCAAGAACAAATTTAAACAGTGAAATGTAAAAAAGTTAAAAAAAAAGTAAAAAAAAAAAAAAAAGCATGTACTGTACACTTGGAAACTACAGTTCTGAGCAGATAAAAGCACGGGCAATAGTTCTCTGAGAGCCCAGCTAAAATTTTAGCTCTTGTGCTAACAAGATCTGAGCCCTTGGTGAATCACTGGATGCTTGTTTGCTTTGTGCACGCATCTTCAAACAAGCCAACTAAAGACGTCATCCATAAGCTCCTTTCCTTTTCCGGAAGTCTGCACTAATAAAGGCTTAGACATGCCCCCAAATATACTCCTGCAGTTAGACTGCACTTCTCTGGATGGCTAACCTCTTCTGTATGTTCACTGTCAGCATTTGGTTATGTTTTTCAGTCCTTCTCAGCCCTCAAAATTGCAGGATTCTATGATGGTTTTAGACACTATTATAAACATATAATAATACAAATTATAGAAACAGAATACAGACTTTACTTTCCCTCTCTTCGCATGCTAATGGGAAGATTTAGGCTCCCTTGTTTTCTTTTGATTTCTTGATTTTCTATGAGGTTCTTGGATTTTTAACTATAAAGGTCTGGTAGGAACCCCAGGAAGTCGAGAGGTAATACCAGGAGGTTTTCCTAGAAGGGATCCCAATCGGGCAAGACCACAGAAGAGCACCGAACGCCCTGAAGAAATGCTTGAGATCTATTTTGAAATGTTGACTTGTTCCGAGAGCATAAATGTCTCCTTTTCTGCATATAGCACCTTTACAAGATTTAAAATACAGTGTTCACGGCTTTGTAGGTGTTCTGGAAGGCAGTGTCATCTAAGAAACTTACTATCATAGCAGATTCTGAACTGTAAAACTATTTGGAAGCTTCAGGGCTTGCCATGCCTCTCTGTGAACCTCCCCTGGACGCTCACCCTCAGCAGTGGCCATGCCAGTCAGAGCCCCTGAGGAGTGAAGCTATTACCCTCCCCACTTCAGCCTCACTATCTCTGTCTCTCATTCTCCAGCTTTCCTCCCTCTCCTCCTCTCTTCCCAGAATCCATCTCTGCCACTGTCTGCATATCTAATTCACTCTCCTCTCTCAGCCAAAGAGCTTTTACCGGCTCCATTTAGATACAACTTTCTCAGCTCCTGGCTTTTACATCCTCTTAGTTCCAGACATCAGCCCAAACTAACTGGTGTCTTCCGGTCTCAATTCCAAATTCACAGTGAGGAGAATGTGGCCACTGCATCTCTACCCAGGTATTCACACCTGGCGGTATCAGCATCTGCCAGGCAGCTGCAGAAGTGACCTCCCCCCATCCCCCCAGAGCTATAACCCTGCAGACAACACACAGGAACTACTAATCTTCCTTATTTCTGTGACTCTGCCCTTTGGAAGATTCCAGGCTCCTGTGATCTTCCTGCACGCACAGGTTGTGAATACCCCGCACTCCCACAATCCTCCAATTTGCCACATCATTAAGAATTACACATAGCCCATTACCCCCCAAGCAAACAAATGCACACTCTGTAATGGGGAGAATCTGGGCACTGAACCATGCATCCTCTGATTGCTCCAGCCTCGCTCTGCCGGTGTGGATTACAGGATGCTACTTACTCAGAGCTCCAGTCTCTGGAAATGAGAATAGTCTAGGGGCCACAGGATGCATCCATGCCCAGCCTTTCCCCCAAGTGTCCCCAAGCAAATCAAGAAAGCACAGGGGGGTTCCGAAGGGCCCATGAATGTGAGCCAATAATCCCGCCCTGAGATAGCTGACTAATGGCTGTCCTGCCAACTAGTTAATTAGGCAGTAGCATCTAAACACAATGAAGTTGAGCTAGGGCATCATTGGAGCAGCTCAGATACTGGGAGCAAATCCTCTTTGGAAAATGTGCTGGCCCATCCCAGTAAGGCGACACCAGGCACCTCCCCTCCTGTGAGTAATCTGGGGTCTGGCATTTCCCCATAGGAGGAATGGTAAACAAGGCTGACTTCACAGCATTGGGCTCAAGGACAAGGAAGTCAACCAGCTGAGAGGAAACCCCTTTACCACCTGCGTATGCATGACTAGATGTACACATGCTTAACACTGTGGGATGTATGGTCTGTGCACAAATAGATCAATCCAAAGTTATGTAACAGCCCATCTGTCAATCAGGATTAAGGAGCCACCCCATTCTTACCTCTGGGGATCAGCTCCTCTCTCTGCCTCAAGTCATAAAGTAGAATGCCACCCCCCCCCCAAAAAAAAAGGCCTCTGGGTTCTGAAGTTACATGTTTCTTTCACTCTCATTCTATGAAATATATTCCCTGCTCTAAAAAAAAAATCCCCAAATCTATATTTTTGCTACTACTGCTGCTGCATGTCCTGGCCAACTGGTTGTCTGCAAATAAAAACAACTGACCATTATGTCTTGAGAGAGGCCAAGACTCCATCTGGCGAGGTGTCATTTATACAAGACATTTCTATCTGGTCTCATCCTATTTAGTGAACTACCCTCCTGGACTGACTGACCTGTGTGTGCGTGTCCCCCAACTTATATATTGACTCCCTAATCCCCAATGCAAGCGGATTTGGAGATAATACTTTTAAGGGGAAAATTAAGATGAAATGAGATCCTAAGGGTCTGTCTCTAATCCAATAAGACCGATGTCTTTATATAGGAAAGGCTAGACATACCAAGGGAAAGTGTGCACAGAGGGACAGGCACATGAAGATGCAGGAAGCAGGGACCCTGTGCAGCCTAGGAGAGGCAGCCTTACCAGAAACAGCCAGCACTCCAGGCAGCACGGTGATCTTGACCCAATTTCTAAAACCGCAAGACTATAAATTTCTGTTCCCTAAGCCATTTGGTCTACGGTGCCTCCATATGGTAGCCTGAACAGATTAATGTAGTGGCCCTTATGACACTTGCTTGAACATTAAAGATGGGATGCTCCTCTGTGGGCCAGCCACCCTGAGAAGAGACAGTTGGCTTTGTCTGAGGTCGGTCTCCGCAGTGGCTTTAACATCTGATTGCTGCTTTATTGATCTGATCGGCTCTCTCGGCTGATCTGAACAGGTCACCAAAATCTCGACTGGACCCTGCCAGCGTCTGCTGTTTCAGCTGTCTAGACATGCTCATAAATAGCTGGATGATTGCCCACTATAAATTTTTAATGAGAGATTTTGAAATTAGGAGAGGAGGGAAGCAATTGCAATTTATGGCCTGGTCTTATTCAATAAGCAGGAGGCCCCTTTGAAAGGCCAGCCCTGGTTCCTCATTGGTCCGCTCACAGCCTTAGCCCCTTCAGTTAAGCAAACCAAGAGCATCAGTCATAGGGCTCCTGGACCATTCTTACCATAGAAGCCCCACAGCATCTCTTCCCGGTCCTCAGCTTATGAATGACTATCAAGGAAGCATTAGATTTAAATGGAATGTAAATGACTCAGGCTTCCCTATCCGTTACTATAATTAGGCAGTTCTAATACTGACTGGCTTTGAAAATGAGAGGATGGATACAGGTCTGCAGAGGCTATGACATGTTATAAAGCACTTAAGAAGTATTTGGGTATCTGAGCATCTATGTTCATAGGTGATAATCATATCCATAGCTGCTTAATGTCCTTACTTACCCACATCTCAGCTTCCTTCTCTAGCACAAATCTAGGTTTTCTAAGCTCTGTTTTTCTGTAAACTTTGATATTCGGAAAGCAGTATGCTAAAGTCATCTTGGTCTTTGATATAGCACTACACTTTCATAAAGAAAATGTGTTTTAGATACAAGCAAAATACTTGTGTATGTGACTGGGGATGTTTTTCTTTAATATCAAAATTTGAGTTCTTCTTATTACAATGTACCATTTGCATGAACATCCTGGTGAAAATTTCCACTTACTTCCCACAGACCTTCACCTCTGAGGCAATACAAAAATACAATGTAATGTTTACCTTGTTTTTTCTGTGGCACACAGAAATGCTATCGCTAAATTACATTGCTTATCATAGTAAGCTATCTATTCCAAGTTCCTAGACATTTTCCCCTAAGTCTGTTTTACTATTCTTCACTATTTCACTCCATGAGAAATCTTTTGAGGCCTAGGAAGGACATAAATGATAAAACAAATAAATGTAAGATTTTATCAGAAAAAAAAAAGCTGGCTTTTATAATTTCTTTTGTTAACTCAGTAGAATGAATAGCACTCTTCTCTCAATAGAATGGGGCTAGGCATTGTGTCGTCCAGGGGAGACTCTTGTATTCTTTTCACTAACTTAGACAAAGACTACACCAAGAAGTCAAATACTTCACCAGATGGCCATGGAAGGGAACAAATTAAGCACATGATCCCATGGGGTAGGCCATTTATAATATGGGGGACACACAGTGACTAGAGAGTAGTATAGAAATTATAGCGACAAATGCTATATTGGGGTGCACACAGGATGCAATTTTTACATGTTCTTTCTTCAATAGCCAAATGATTACTCAACCCCCATCCTGGCCTCTAAGCTACATCATTGCTTCTTCACGTTGTCATGAAGTCAACTTCCCTAAGATCTTTGTTTTTCAGTGTCCTCAATCAAAAAGGTGTACTTTCAAACTGATAAAGAACAAGAAATGGCCAAGTATGTTTAAAACCTTAGACTTCACTAAATATAATTTCAAATAACAAGTAGAAATATTTTCCTCTCAGTACTTTTACAAAAAGAATATGTTTTTATATACTGTAAACGAGAGCAAATTTTCAGTGTACTTGTAAGACCAAAACCATGACTTTTGACTCAAGTTTTTTCATCTGTAAATGTATTCCAAAGAAATACATGAACCAGGGGTGGCAGCACATGTCCATCATCTCAGCAATCAAGTGGCTGAGCCTGGAGGACCAAGAGTTTGAAACCAGCCTGAGAAATATCGTAAGTTCATGGTGAGTCTGAACTACAAAGCAAACTATTTTGCCAAAATAAGAAAAAGATTCAGTAATCTATGGTGTGCACATATGTACATACATAGAGGAATGAACAGGAATACTTATGATACAAAATCATCTCAAAATCATACAGAAAACACAGTCATTGAGAATGATAGTACAGAAAATATACACTGTCATTAAAAAAACAAAACAAAACCAGAAACAAAAAACTTGTGATACAGGTCTGTAATTCCAGCTACTTGGAAAGCTGAAACAAGATGTGATACTTATTGGAAACAAGTCAAATTGTGAAACCAAGCAAGTTATCTTTTATAGGTAAAGCATTTATTTGATTGTATTCCTTTTATAATTGAAAATAGATTCTTCTCTCATATCATACATCCCAGCCACAGTTTCCCTTCCATCCACTCCTCCCAGGTACCTCCCACCTCCCCTCTAGTTACAAACCATAATATGTAATAAAATTGCTGGGATTGCATGATTCTGTGCATATATGTACATCCGTAGATGAAATAATAGAAATGTATAAAACATATGGGCACAAAGATCTGACAAGGTTGCATTATAGCTCTGTCTCTAAATCTGGGCCCCCGCAGCCCTGTTCTTGAGCCAACAGCACAGCAATCTATGGGAAAAAAAATTGGCCAAATGCAGAGCATAGAATCCACATCCCATCCTCCAGAACACTGAAGTAGAACACTGAAGTGTCAGCAGTTAACAAGCTTTGAGGGCGACGGTGGTGAAGAGAGGAGCATTTTACAATGACGAAGAAACTATACTAACGCATATGTCCACTTAACGTCGTCTGTATACAGGAGCCAACGCGCAAAAGCGCTGAGTAGCCACAGTGGCCTGCTCAGGGCCACATCTCAGTAATAATGGCCTATGATATTAACCCAGAATAAAACGTGATGCCCAGAGGGATAAATTTAAAGAATGGGATGCGTTTGTCCTTACGCAGGGATTCTAAACGAAGCATGCAAGGAGAAGGGTGGAGGGGCGAGAAGCACCATTAGGTAAACTGTGCAGCCTGCAGCAACTGTGAAGACATGACCAACCAATAGAAGCTCGATTTGTTGGCTAGCAACTGGGTTTCTCGTTTTCACACCATTAGCCCCATTTAGAGGGAATTCTTTAAAAAATCTGACACCAGTACGAAAGTTAGGTTTTCATGGTTTCCTGATGGTCATATAATTTCTCAATACACTGATGAGAACTGAAAAATGCAAATCACCTCTATGAAGGTGAAAAGGGGGACAGAAAGGTAGCTACATGGCCTCCAAGTCCCTTTCCAAGACACTCACTGATTACATAGCTAAGGTTATCTGTTGATGAGGAAATGTGACAGAAAGTACCTAATCATGAAGTCAAGGTTAACATCATTAGAAAAATAGAGCACCTTGAAGGGAGGTACCAAGAAGAACCCATTATTTCTGAGGTCTTCTTGCCAGAAATCCTATTACCCCACCAAAGCATCAGGACACCTACGGAAGATCCAAACTGCGACACAAATTATGTGTTTAGTGTTTCTCAAAAGTGTCAATGTGCTTGTAAGAAAGACACAGACAAGAAGAAAGGAGATAGAACACAAAGAACAATAGGACCCTGCTTATAATCCTGAATAGCACAAGGAGTCAATGGGATGGCTCAGTGGTTAAGACTGCTTGCCACACAGGTTGATGACCTGAGAGCCATCCTTGGAATCCACATGGTGGAAGAAGAAAATCACCTTCTTCAGATTATCCTCTGACCTTCATATTATTGGGGAAATTGATAAGTCCCAATCTGAAATACAAGCTAGTCCCAATCTGAAATATAAGCTAGTTCATAGTTGCAGCCAAAGTTGATTATCTGGTTTTGATTATTAAACTGTGGTTACATGAGGATGCTAATGCTAGTAGTAGCAGGGTGAGAGACATACAACAAACTCATTCATTGTAGCTCACTTCAATTCTAAAGTTCTCTCAATTATATATTTAAATATTAATAAGCTCCTTGATTTGCATTTTTCAATTCTCACCAGTGTATTGAGAGATTATATGACCATCAGGAAACCGCGCAAACCTAACTTTCGCCCTGGTGCCAGATTCTTTGAAGAATTCCCTCTAAATGGGGCTAATGGTGTGAAAATGAGAAACCCAGTTGGTAGCCAACAAATAGCTCTGCCACTAAAAAATGTGCAGCAGGACTGAACAAAGAGGGTGGAGTTACCAGGTGTTACTTCCCCCAGCATCTGCCCCTGGCTGGGAAATACACGGGCTCTTTAAGGCAGCCCCTCTGTGGATCTCCACTATCTGCCTGAAACACTGCGACTGTTTGGCACGCTTAAGGCTCAAGAGACAGTGTGGTGCTTGGTTCCCTGGTTCCAGAGCCGTGGCTGCACCTGCGTTTGTCCAGTGCCCAGCAGCCTTGCAGCATTTGAGCTCTGGGGACCAGGGACCACAGCGAAGGTGGTGAGATGCCTTTCTAATGTATCCAGTACAGCTTGAGAACGCCTGAAGAGAGTAACCCTATGGAAGCCTGAAGCACAAGCAAGAAAAGCCGATGAGGCCACCTACCTGTCTGTAAGCACATGTGAGACATCCCTGGATTTTTAGAAGTCACTGGAGAGCCTTGAGCAGTGTTTAGCATGCTGGTCAGTCAATATTCATATGAGTCGTGGGAATATGGTTTATTTCTGTGCACTTGACATACGTCAGAGACCCAGTGCATGTGAGCTATTGTTTTGAACTTTATCCTATCCAAGAGTGCTCTGTGCTCTGGCTGGGGCATGTGACTAGGCTGGCTAGTGTGATCAGCAGATCTTTCCACATGCTGTGCAAGTGGGAGGCAGCAGCAGGGAAGTGTGACTGAACAGGGACATTGAATCAGAGCATGTGCTCTGGCTTTTTTCATCTTCTCTGAGCCTGGTATGTCTCCTAATAGATATGTTGGAATGGCTATAACAATCAGCGCTTCTTTCAACCACCAAAGTCTTCACACATGTTTCATATTCCTTCATTTTCCTGAGTCTTAATCATTCAAGCTCTTGGCTTCTCTGAGTTTCCCGAGAAGGCAGAGAACATTTCCTTAGAGATGCAGCACCCAGATGCTCAGTCTTGTTCCAGCATTGCTGAAACTCCAGTCGACACTGCTGCTTGGTGAACTTTGAGCAGCTCCACTCTAGACTCTTTATCGTTTCCCAGGGAAGAAAACTGAGGATCCACAGAGAGATGTGACTCACCTAAAGGCCTAGAGAGTAAAGCAGGCCCTGATGCCAGGCGGGCTTATTTCTTTGCACAATAAAGATGGTAGCTAATGTTGAATAAGGCAGGCACTGGCTTAATTACTGCAACAAGACACTACTCTTAATGCTCTCAGAAGCCCTAGTAAGTAAGTGGTCCTTGAATTTTCCTACTCAGATTAGTAAACTGGGGTTCGGGGGACTAGGCACCACCATTCCAGATGCCAGCCATGCAGCTGCAAGTGGATAGAGCATGGCTTGCAGATCAGTCTGGATAGAAAACTGATACTGATTCATTCATAGCATCATAGTTGCCATGGGGACACTGCCACTTCTCTTCTCCCTTCCCTCTTCCTCTTTCATCTCTCTTCTCCCTACTCTTCTTCCTCCCTTCTCCAGCTCCACTCCCACACACACACATGTGTATGCACACACACACACACACACAGAGAGAGAGAGAGAGAGAGAGAGAGAGAGAGAGAGAGAGAGAGAGAGAGGAGCATCTGCTTCAGCTTACCCAAGATGATAGAGTTCAGTATGTAGTTCTCTCTGCATTTGAAAACCCAATGGAAACAATACATATACCCCAAACTGCATTTATCATAGCAATATGTGATTTTTTTGTAATCAAGCAAGGGACACGTAATGAATCTTGGAATCTTGTCAGCAAATTCCAGCCATTTCATGTTTAAGTTGTCAACAGAAAAGCACCACCATGACTGACACATTGAATAGGGCTTAACAGATACCACACATTCTTTTCATTGACAACTCTCACCTCTCAGTTTACCTATTTCCTAGCTTCTACCCCGAGCTCCTCGGGGAATTCTCTGCAGCCCAACACTATCAGCACTGTGGGACTTCACTACAAACGCAGAAGCTGAGACTTCACTTCCTTCCTACCAGGTCAAAATCTGTTCTTGCATAGACCTCAGGAGTTGTGTATGCAGCTTCAATCTGCGAAGCATTGCTTCTCTCATCTACCTGCTCCCAAAGTAAGTATCTCGATAATTGGTTCTTAAAGCCTTGCCCTGGATGAATAGCACCAGCGTCAGGAAGGAACATGTTACATAGCCAAATGTGTGGCTCACAGACCTAGCAAATCAGAAACTATGGTGACATGGCCAGAATTCCATGCGGTAATCCCTGCAGGGGAAGTTCACACTGGGCTTCGTATTCAGTCACCTGGAACAGATCATTAAAAATCCTAAGATCTTTTCTTGGTACCAACGGAAAAAGCAATCCATGGACCAGTTATTCTCACCTTTGGATGCATGATAGAATCACTGAGAACCTTTTCAAAAAACACCAAGGCCTGAGCCCACTGTTCTGGGATCTCAATTTAATTTTCAAGCCCAACATCCAAGTATCATATTTTTTAAAAAAATAATATCCCCTGTGCTTTTCGCCCCTGTGGGTATAATAGCTTCATTTCTAAAAATCTCAGTTTGCCTCTTCTACTCTCTGAGCGCTTCTATTTCTAGCTTACTCTAGTATCCTATACTCCAGCAATTTGGCCTTCCCTGTCCCCTCAGAGCCACTGGCAACTATTATTGGCACCTACTGTTCAGTTAGTTCCTTTTTCTCTCTAGATAGTCACCTTTTTCCAACACCAAGATGAATATTACTACAAACATGCACTCACATTCATAGCTGAGTCTGGGGAAGCAATTTTCTGTAAAGATGGAGGCTCCTTAAGATCCAGAAAGCTGTAAAGGAGACTAGTTAAAACTCCAGAAAGTAAACAACTTACAAGTTTGAGGAAGTCCCTGAAACTGACCATATTCACACGGCTCTTTCTTCTCCACAGCTGGAGAAGTATTAAAGTACTACTGAGGATGCTTGGGACAGCTGAGCTGCCTGGAAGAGATGCTCACCCAAGGTAGACAGAGCAGAGGAAACCTTCTCTGACCTATAAATCTACTTGAAATTTGTGTATAGATCTTTGAGGTTCTGGCTTTCATGTGCCACCACACCTGCTAGGGTGGGCTTTTCATGATTCAACTTTCTCTGAAAAGATCCTGGTCCTGTAAGTAACAATATATAGTGAGTAGCCCCATTGAAGACGTTGGTTAGCTCAAAGTTGGACTTTGGTAGTATCCTGGCTTTGGTCTGTACTCAGTTCCCTCTCTGGGGGTGAGAAGATGTATGTTTGTATCTGCCAGGGAAAGTGTCAGACATTTTCCTTGCCTCTCCATCCTTCTTTCTTCTTTACCTAAAACAACTCGACATTCTGGTTCATTCCAACTCCTCCATGGTTCTCTGAATGCACCTATCTATTGAGTATTATTCACAAACACCTGACATGCAAACTAACAGAGGGCCTTATTTGGAATTCCTAATGGTGTCCCTAGTGGACTCTCACCCTGTCTGTCCAGCAGGTTGGCAATGAATCCTAGAAGACATTACTCCCCAGTCATCCAGATGACCAGGCCAGCTAATGCTTTTCTCACTCCTCAAGTCTCGAACATTACTTCCCTACTCTGCACTCATGGCCGATGCCCTGTTTTCACACTTTAATATGAAAAGAGAAGCAATGGATGAGAATGTGCTTTTCTGCTCACAAGGCTGCATCTGGCTTGAATCTGGAACACTGTCACCTAAGTGCCTTTCTGTCTGGCTTGGGGTTGGGAGTATAGGAACACTGGTCTCTGTGTCACTTTCTATCCTCTTTTTCAAAGACTTGGTTTTTTGTTGTTGTTGTCATTACTGCTTTTCCCCACTTCTGTATTGAATAATCCATTTTTTCCTTCTCTACTAAATCATTTTTACCAGTTTTGAAATATTTTTATTTATAGACATTCTTTCAACTTGTAAGCATCTTCACTTCCAGGATCATTTCTTGGTTTTAGTAGAAAACAAACATTTCGGGATTAACTTTCTCCAACTCCACTCACATGGAACTGAAACCACTTGTATGAAGCAATGCCTTCCTGGTTCTCTACCCCAGGGAAACCATAGCGTCACTAGAAACTTTTATATTTAACCATCCAATGGTCAACGTTTTTCTCTGTCTTTTTTTAAAAACAGTATTGGAGAAAACTTACTGATCTTTTTGCACTTTCTCATTTTTTTTAGCAAGTATAAAACAAAAAATGCAGGATTACTGGTTAAGAGCA
Source organism: Acomys minous (assembly GCF_964271855.1). Taxonomy (NCBI): domain Eukaryota; kingdom Metazoa; phylum Chordata; class Mammalia; order Rodentia; family Muridae; genus Acomys; species Acomys minous. Next base: position 98,112,968 of record NC_140486.1, on the reverse strand, counting down.
CTTTCTGTACCCACGGATGACGTGGCTTTACTTCCTAGCATCCACATAACAGCTCACAATTACGTAACTCCAGTTCCAAGGCATCCAGTACCCTCCTCTGACCTCCAGGGGCACCAGGGGTCATTTGGTACATTTGCATATATGCAAGTAAAATATTCATACCCATAAAATAAAAAGAAATCATTTAAAAGGAAAAACAAAAATTATATTGTTTCCTATACCCTTTATCTCTGTTTTCTTGTAGTCAAATGTCTAAATATGTACAGTGTCAGGCTTTCAGTCTCACTTGTCTTTTGTGCTGAGCTTATCAATAGATGTTTTGTTGAAAGCCATGGAGCCCTACAACATTAATAACACAAAGTTAGGCCTCAACTACACACCTTAAAGAAGGAAGGTGGTCTGTATTTTTGTCCCTTGTTTCAGAGGGCTCAGTCCATGGTCACTGGGTTCTGACTTTGGACAGAACATCACGATAAAATGGACATGTGGAACAGGTGCCTGGTCACTGTTTGACAGACAGGAAGGGACCAGGAACCAGGCATAACTCTCAAAGGTATGTCCCCGGTGACCCACTTCCTTTAACTAGTTCCCGCCTCCCTGAGTTTTTATCTTCTTCCTCAAACAGTGCCACCAGGTGGGGACTAAACACTTACCCCAATGAAGCTGTGAGATATTTCACACTCAAACATAAAAGCTATAAACCATCTACAATCCTGGCCAAGTCCACAGTCGTCTCTGTAGCCTTGGTCTCTTCCCTGACCCTCAGAATCTTACCACCTCCTTGTTATCCAAGCCTACTTACAAGTCATCCCAAATCCAGTGCACCCGAACCCAAATGCTCTTGGCTTTTACACAGAAATGTTCTCAGAACTTTCTAACCTTGTTTATGGCTTGACATGGTCATACAGATATGGTCTGCGGGGACAGTATTAACTCATCTCCTTCTCTTGCTCTGTAGATCTCAGCCACCAGCATGTGTTGTCTGTTCCAGTTGAAATTATGTAACAATCTGTCAGTCATTATCAAGTCCTAGTCTTGATTAAGAACAGGCCCACTCTCCTGTTGATGCCTTGTTCTGACCAGTAAGATATGAGCTTGACATTAATCTAAGAGTGATTACTTCCTGGGTGTCTACAGATTCAAGTATGGAATGCAGATATGTATATAAATACAGTGTGTGTGTGTGTGTGTGTGTGTGTGTGTGTGTGTGTGTGTGTGTAAATATGCATGTATATACATATGTAAGGGAGATGGGCTGCTTCTGTGTTTGACTTCTCAATAGCTTCTTTTGCCTGGGTAAGTAACAGACGCCTCTAAATTTGTTTCTCTACTTCACTGACCATCCCAGCCCCATATTCTATTCACTACCTTCAACCTGAGTGATCCTTCTACCCATCCTCTTGCTGACATCGCTTACTTTCCACACCATTTGAAACAGCACCCAGTGTCCTAATAGTACAAAGCTGCTAACAGTGCAGGTCCTGCCATGCTGTCCTCTAAATGCACTGGAGCTCCCAGCCCACTGCTCTGGCCTCCGTCTCGCTCCTCGAGCCCAGTGGTGGCAGTGCTTCTTCCCTGCTTTGTCCTCGGGAATGTTCCTCTCTCACACATCTGCGCTTCTCATTGCCATCCGTTAGAGACATTCCTTTTCAAATCTCACCTCCCCTCTTCACAGATGCCTTCTCTGTCCTCCAGTTGCTTGCTGAAGCCAGCTCATCCCAGCATGCAAGAAATTCCCTGACCATCTCTGCATTCAGTGAGGCCATGTTGGTAGTCAGAACCTACGCTAGCGAGAAAATTTATGGTATAGAATCAGCAAGCGATGTCAATGGGAGATTCCCCACCTCTTTCTCCTAAGAGCACACGAACACATCTGGAATAGTACTTCTCTCATAATTTTATTTTATTTTTCATTGTGACACTTAGGACTGACTATCTGTATTACGTGCTTCTCTTTGCTGTGACAAAATACCCAAGAAGAAGAAATTTAAGGAAGAAGGCTCTTCTTTGGCTTGCATCTCGGGGCTTTGCATTACCTCATGGTGGGGAACGCATGTCAACAGAACTATACAGGCAGGTTGGTTACACTGCATCTGCAATCAAGAGCAAAGAGTGACTAAGAAGTAGGATCTGGCTACCAGCCCCCAGTGACCTACTTCCTCCAGCAAGCCTCCACTTCCTAATGGCTCCATGACCTTCCCAGACAGTGGGAAGGAACCGAGGGTTGAAATGCATGATCTTATGGGAGGCATATTTTTCATTTAAGTCGCACAGCTATCTCACTTCATTAAAATGCATGGAATCATTTAGCTTTCACTGCCCCCTCCCTCCCCATCAAGTCAATATTTTAACTTTTAGCTGAATGAACAAATGCACGGACTGCACACTTGAAAAGTCACAATTAGCTGATTGTTTTAGTTTCATTTTCCACCCATTCTGTTCTTCTCTCCCTTCTCCATATAACTTGACTACTTCCTCAGTTTCTACTCTGCCACGATGGGCCCAGCCTTCCCTTCCTAACAAGCTAAGTTAGGTTGATTCTCAAACTTAAGACTCCTTGACTCTTTAATCAAAGGCCTTTGAGTCGTTCAGTGTCTAGTGTCATCGGGTCACTTTCTGACCTATCTCCCAGGTACCAGAGTTTCACCAAGTCATAGCCCTTTATAACAAGATTCCTCCAGCCTATGATCATATTTAATTCTTAGTCATGAGCTCATACATTCATCATGAAAACAAGAAAAAGGACCTGCATTGACACAGAGACAAATGGGGAAGGAAGAAGGTAGGAGATGCTCTCTGATGCTTGTTGCTTTAAGGAGGTAGAGAGGATTCTATTTTTAAATGAGAATTGCTTCCCTTATTTTCCAGCACATGTCTCCTCTCACTGCCAACTTCGTGAGCCCACCCCCAACCCCTCCACAAACACAAGCCCTGTTTAAAAATCCTTCTGAGGTATTGAAACCATATTTTAAAAGCCATTGACCTGAGAGTGATTCTGTTGAGCTCTCTCTGTTAATGGACTTAATGTGTGTAGGAGGGAACAGCAAGGACACTGTGTCACAGTGGCTGATGACCGTGTTTCATTACATGGTCTTGTAGACAATCGATACGGAGGATGGAGATGTATTCAGGTAAATAGGACAGCATGTTTGGATTCCCTTGAATCTTTTCAGCAGAATCCTCCTCTCTTTGCTGAGCTGCTCTGGAGTGGACAGCTACTCAATTGTTTCAGGGTTGCAGTGCGAAGGAAGGCTGATAAGTGAGTGATCTGATCTTTGTTTCCGACTTCGTGCAACATAGCAAGATGTAAGAAGAGAACCAAGTGTGCTTGCTATAATCTTATCAGATGAAACATTTAAAATTAATGGTATTTAAGAATAGTTACAAACACATAGGTACCATGTCCCCCACCAAAGGAGAACCATGTGACAATGAATCACACTGTCATTTCTTTCTCCAACCTAGAATCCCTCGTGTGTCATAAACACTCTCACAATCAAACAGGTGTTTTAATAATACACTGGAATTTGCTTTAAAATGTGTTCTGAGATGTCTTTTTTGTAAGGGCTTAAAGCTAAAACCCATATTATAAGTATATATATATATATATATATATATATATATATATATGATTAAAGGTCTGATTGGGGTACAGGCAGAATAGGTGGCAGACAGGTACATTTCCCAAGGGAGCAGAGGCAGAATCCTGGCTTCAACTGCTTCATCAGCTGAGTTAGTAAAACCTCAAATTGAAAAACTGATTTTTTTCCATTTGCTGCAGTGATTTTAAGAGAATTCTCTCATCCAGATGGAATGATTTTTGTTCCTTGTGTATGTCTACATATGAGTCTGCGTATTTCTTCCTTTCCCTTTCTCTCTCTCTCTCTCTCTCTCTCTCTCTCTCTCTCTCTCTCTCTGTGCGCGCGCGCGTGCACGCGCGCGATGGTACTTTTCACTCTCCTTCTATGCCTGCGTCCCAAGTTAGTTGTGGTTAAATCTTTTTAAGATAGAAAACACCAAAGAAAACAAGTGTTCTAGTCAGCAACGGAACAAATTCAGGAGGTTTCAATAGAAGGATTTAGTGATTATTGACCGGCATTTTGTGAAGTGTTGTGTGCATGTGTTTGCGTGTGTGCATGTGTGTCTGTGTATGCATACATGTGTGAGACAGAGTGTGTGTGGTTTATGAAAAAGCCACTTCCTGACCACCAGTCCTCAGACAGCCCTCCCTTCCTTCTCCATCCCTGGTCATTTTCTTATTTGTCCTGTTCAGAAGGTACTCTTTGTTCTTTGTCTATTGGGAGTTGTGGCCCACAGCGTGTGCTCTCTCTCGAGCCGTGATAATGCCAAGAGAAGTGCTGTTGGCACTTCTGAAGCCACAGAGCTCTGCCCAGCCGCTCGCTCTGTGTCTGGTCTGCCTCCCTGCAGCAAGGCCCATATCCCAGAACTGCATGAGAGGAACAGACAGAGCTGAAGAGGAAGGCGGGCCTACCTGTGCATGGAGCCTTCACCCTAGACTCGTAGGAAAGACTGGGACACACGGCTCAAGGTCCAGGGAGTCTGGGAGGCTCTGAGCAGCAGGAGAAAGAGAAAGCACAAGGACGAGCTCAAAGTGACTGTTCTCTGTAACACCGAGGAACAGAACGATTTGCTTGGTGACAGGCTCTAGGTCAGGCTCCCTGGAAGCTCGCATTCATGCCTTATGCTGTGAAGACCCTGGACAGGGCTCTTAGCTCTTTGTTCTTCAACGTCCTTTCATGGAAAGTGACATCAAAGCCCGCGAAACAGTAAAAAATAAAATTTGCTTTTGCTTGTTCTTAGATTAATAGAAAATATATAAAACAATTCCTACATGGTTTGGACCCTGTAAGCACTCGGCAAACTTCGTTATTGTTGCCCCTGTTATTTTTTTATTGTCACTGCTTGGATTTGTCCTCTTAATCTTCTTGCTGTTCTCACCATACCCCACAGGCTGCTTGGACCTGGACAAATAGCTTCTCAGCTATTAAATTTATGAACTAGATTGAGGCTCTGTTACACAAGGTACAGGATAAAATGCTGGGGGAAACCATTGATCATCAGGAAAACACTGCCTGACATCTATTTACAATCCAGTAGGGTACGGACGCCGCACAAAATTACAAAGCACATCAAGGAAAGGCACTGTTTGATAAATACTATTAGAGAGAGAGAAAAAAAACAATGGGCTATGGGCCCTGTGGAAGACAAAACACTTGCAGCTGCTGTTTCATTTCTTCATGCTGATGCCAATATGGGTGGCTCAAGGGGATCAATGAAAGTAAAGGAGTGAATGGGGGAAAAAAACCAGCTCATGGAGCTGGAGAGATGGCTCAGCACACAAACACCTTGCAAGCAATGGCATCATGTAAGAATGAGGAAATGAGGACCTGCACGTATAATTCCAGCAAGGATGAAAGGGAAAGCGGAGGCAGCTGGAGGCACTGGGCTACCAGGGGCCAACTGCCAGGTAGTCTAGTAAAGCTAGCAGTTTCCCAGGCTGAAGAGAGGCCCCATCTCAAACAAAAAGTTTAAAGTGCTGGAGTAGTAATACCTACTGAGGTTGTCTTCTTACCTCCGTATGGACCTATGTACGTACACACACACACACACACACACACACACACACACACACACACACATACACACACACACACACGTGTATGCACATGCACGCATGTACACCTTTATCCCCCTATACACAGGAATAGTAAGTAAATAAGTGACATTTCAGAAATATAGGCATAAAATGTGTTGAATGAAAAGAAACTTGCCATGTTCTAAGCTTAGAAGCCCAGTAGGATGACAGACAGCTAACAATGACAGTGATGAAGGAAGAGCTTCTGAAGGAAGAAAAGTAATACTTGTTCATCCATGTGGAGGCTTGATCAAACAGGTTCCCTTCCTATCCAAACTGGACATCTGCTTTAGCTGAATTCTCCCACAGAAGGCCAGTGTGCCAGTGTGAGATATTTATCTTTCTTTGCTCTAGCCTTAGAGTTCACTGTATTCTGTGACGATTTTGTCATGTCAATGTTGAGTCTCCTCTTCTGATAACATTGCCCATTGGGATAGTCATCAGTGAGTGAATTTCCTCACTGTTGGGAGCTGATGAAGGTCTATAAATAAAACAGCAAAATTCTCTCATATGTCTTGCTACCACAACCCAAAGCCATCAATAATGCCACCAAACCCAAAAAAGCAAGTGAGACTCTTTGAAGCCAAGTAATCCTGGCTATAGATCACACCTGCTCCCTACTAGCAGATGCTTGCGTGGTGGTGACATATTGGCAGAAGCTTCACACTCAGTGGCCCTTGTCCTTTCACTCCCAACTGTGCTGTGTGCTATTGTTAGTATTTTGGCTCAGAATAGAACACATATTGTAGAAATTCCAGCTGGCTCCTGCGTAAGACACTCAAGTTAATTTTTCTCCAACGACTGTGTTCCTGTGTTCATCTGGACTAATTATTTTTCTGTTTATCCAAACAAAAGGGCATATTGCAGAAAAAAAAAAAGAAGTCACTATCGTTTTTTGCACAAGCCTTTAAGGCCATGGTTAAGGAGATCTCAGGGTTCTAACAGAACTCAGACCCCATGTTCTAACACCAAAAGATGTTAGCACCAGAGATAAGGCTTTAGAGCTACTATTTACTTACAGAAAATGAGGCAGACTGGCGGATCAAGTAGCAGGACTCTTCCAGGAATAAAGGCAGAACCAGGGCTGGAATCTAGGCTTTGTGGCTTCTCAGAATCTTAGTACTGAAGGAAAGAAAACATGCAGAAAAGAGGGGGTAGGCGAGGAGATACCAGCATGACCATGGACATCCCTCTCAGTCCTGAGTCTGGATGCCACCAAGAGAAGAAAGCCACATCAACAGTGTTTGCTGGGCCAAGGGAGGCTTGCCAGAACCTTCAGATTGGTAAGCGGTTGTTTTACATGAAGCAGGGCATATAAGCTAGGAAAACTAGTGGAATAACTGTGTAATTTTCCTCCTGACCTTTGCAAGGATCAGTGTTCATCCTTAGCTCCCTGTTCTCAACGTGATGAGTGCTAAAAGCACTCTGCTGTTCCGCTGTGTTTTGTAAAAATCGAAGTAGCAAATTGGAGTAGCTCTAGGAGTATGTGCTAAAGATCTTCCCCATCCGGGAGTTAAATGGATCTGAGAGAAGTTAGGACAGCTCTGTCTGTCCTCTTCCTGAAACGAATGCAGGGATACAGGCATATCTGTTCAGCCGGAGTGCCCCCTATTGTCATTCTACTGCCACCATTCTCTTCTCTTTTTACTGACCTGGTTGGATCTGACCTGCAGCTGTAGACTATAGGGCCTCACATCTGCAGAGCCAGCTCTTGTGAAAGCAAGGAATGTCTGGGGAGAAGGAAGCCGAGCCATCTAAATGCAAGCATCACTGCATCTGGATGGCTCCCAGTAGCACCTTACTAACCTTCAAATGACCTTGAGCTGCATGCACAGGTATTGCCAGTCTTCTTCAGGACACAAGCAAGATGGTAGCCATCTCCTAGCCATTGGTGTCTATTATGTCCAAAAAGACCTAACTATTTAGGCATTTGTGAGTTTGGTGTCATGCTATATTGGAATCCAAGAAGAAAACAGATGCTTTTTCTTTCAGATTAATGTCGCCTGCTCCCCAGTTTCCTGCATGTTAAAAGCACTGGAGATTTTCATGGATAAATAATTTCTAAATACATTGACCTAACTTCACATTTCCTGCTGTGATAAAAATGTAACAGCCTGTGTCTTGATAAGGATGTCTTTTGTTCTAGGCTAAAGCCAAGTAATTCGCTTGGATGTGGATGCTGGTTCTAATGACAGAAAGCCTGATGGTCTACCTAAGTCACCAACAGCTATGACAAAAAAGGAAGCTACTTTCTTCATTCTTAGTAAGATCAACATTCCAAGTTACTCCTGAGAGCATCCTAGCTAGTCTACTTCAATACTTTCAGAAAGGAAGAAGCAGAAGAATGGGGGGGGGGTTGAGGTGGGGGGAGCCTTCCTCATTAGAGATTCAATCAGCCATATCACTCTTTGCAGTGTCAGGTTCTTCTATACCTCCCTCTTCTGTCCTGGTGTCTCTCAAGTCAGGGTTCAGGGTCCTTTCTGAACTTTCACATAGAACAGGAATTTAAAAATACCCTTCAAACAGTAGCCTTCCTTGCTGGCTGTACACTCTGTCTCTTTACCAACATGCAGTGAAGCGTGCCTCATGTCTTAGGCCTGGCCTGGCTTTATATTTGGTCTGATCAGCCGAATGAGGCTCTTTCAACATTTCTTTTCTAGAAATAGCCTCAGCAGGTCCACAGGTGTGTGAGCTGCCTGTACTTTTCCCCCCATATTTCCATAGGCAGTAGTTTGACTAATTATTCTATAAGATATTATATTAAAAAAAAACCCCATAGATTTCTCAACAGTATTTCTTACCATCACCCACAGACCCTGAAAGTCTTTCAAGTTAGTGTTGCTGCTCTGTGGTCGCACCATGCTTTTGCCACCAACTCTGAAGTAATTACTCATTGCTATAGAGCTCTCCCTCTCCACACTTAGTGTTTTTCCCCTTTTGTTGAAAATAGATTTTTTTCCCTCATATAATTTATGCTGATTACAGTTTTCCCTCCCTCTGTTCCCCTCAGTTCCTCCCCACTTCCCCTCCCATCCAGATCTACCCCTTTTTGGTATCTCACTAGGAAACAAACTGCCTTCTAAGAGAAAATAATAAAATGTAATGTGAATATAGGAAGCTCAATTTTTTAAACGACTAGCACTTAATTGTAGTATGGAAACCTTAAGCAGTAGAAGCTTCCTAAAATACATTACATATATAAAGGCAATCCACAAGATATAAACAAATAATGGGGGGGGGAATGGATTTTTAAATACAATTTAACTCAAATCATCAAATAATGAGAGAGAGTGCCACAGATGACCATCTCTTGTCACCAAATGAGGCTTCCAGTACCTGTAATGGGTTATATCTAATGAGTTGTTAGCCAAAAGAGACCCATGGGGACACTCACACTACCCAGGCTATTGCCAAGACTATAGGTTGCTCCCCACAAATTGACAGCAAAGCCCTATTTCTGAAGACTACACCTACACAACTCATTTAACATTGAGAAGCAGAGGTGGTGCCTACATAAACCTTTCATCCCTATGTGCTAGTCTTTGGTACAGGAAGGTACTCTACATGATGTCAAAGGAGAATGTAAACATCAATGTACAATATTTTTTATCCATTCATCAGTTATGGGAGATTTAGGTTGTTTCCAATTACAGTGGACATAGTTGAGCAGGTGTTTCTGTAGTGGGATGAAGCATCATTTGGATACATGTCCAAGAGTGGCTAAACTAGATCTTGAGGTAGATCTATTTTCAGCTTCCTGAGGAACAGCCATACTTACACGTCCATAGTGGATGTACAAGTTGGCACTCCCACCAGCAATGAATGAATGGTCCCCTGACTCCACATCCTCTCCAGCATGAACTCTAACTTCTTTTATTGATCTTAGCCATTCTGATGGGTATATGATGAAATCTCAAAGCTTTGATTGACATTCCCTTGATGGCTAAGAATACTGAACATTTCTTTAAGTGTATCTCAGCCATTTGATTTTCTTCTTTTGAGAATTCTCTTGGATCTGTACCCCATTTTTAATTGAGCTGTTTGCTTTCTTGATAATTAGTTATTTGAGTTCTTTATATACGTTAGATATTAGTCTTCTATTGGTGTGTACTTGTTAAAATATCTTTTCCCTTTCTTTAGGCTGCTGCTTCCTCTGAGGGAGTATGATGACCTTTGCAGTGCAGAAGCTTTTCAGCTGCACGTATCCCATTTATTAATTGTTGGACTTAATGTGTTTATGCTGTTGGTGTTCTGTTCAGGAAACCTTTTCCTGTGCCAATGAGTTCAAAGCCATTTCCCACTTTCTCTTCTAGCACATTCAGTGTATTTGCATTTACATTGAGGCAGTTGATACATCTGGAGTTAAGTTCTGTGTAAGATCATAAGTATGGATTCATTTGGATTTGTATACATGCATCTATCCAGTTTGACCAGCACCATTTGTTGAAGATGCTGGATTTTTTTTTCAAGTATGGATTCTTTATCAAAGGTTAGGTGTCCACACGTGTGTGGATATATGTCTTGGTCTTCAGTTCGGTTCCATTGATCAATGTATCTGTTTTTGTATCAATGCCTTGCTGTATTTATTTGAGGTTGGGGATGGTGATGCCTCTATCAGTTCTTTAATCATTCATTAATATTTTAGCTATCCTGGGTCTTTTGTGTTTCCATGCGAAGCTGAATATTATCTGTTCAAGATCTGTGAAGCACTGTATTGGGAGTTTTGATGGCAATTGTTAAGAATTACACCAAGATAGTTGATATTATTTGAGGGTATTGCAAAAGGTGTTGTTTTCCTGATTTCTTTCTCAGTCCATTTGCCATTTGTATATCAGAACGCTGGTGATTATTGCGAGTTAACCTTCGGCTACTTTGCTGAAAGCGTTCATCAGTTCTAGGATTTTCCCAATGGAATGTCTTAGGTCATTTATGTATAGTATATCATCGGAAAATAAAGACACTTGAACTTCTTCTTTTCCAATTTGTATCTCATTGTTCTCTTTCAGTTGTCTTATTGCTCTAGCTAATAATTCAATTTGAAGTATATTGAATAGGTATGGAGAGAGTGGATAACCCTGTGTTGTTCCTGATTTTAGTGGAATTGCTTTAAGATTCTCTTATTTAAGTTCATGTTGGCTATCGGTTTGCTATAAACTGCCTTTATTATGTTGAACTATCTCCTGTGTATATTTAATCTCTCTGGAACTCTTTTTTAAAGTTTCTTTCTTCTTTCGAGACAGGGTCTCTGTGTAGCCTTGGCTGCCCTGGACTCACTTTATAGACCAGGCTAGCCTTGAACTCAGGGAGATCTGCCTGCCTCTGTCTCCCCAATGCTGGGATTATAGGCGTGTGCCACCACCATCAGGCTCTCTCTAGAACGTTTATCATGAAGGGATGTTGTTTTTTTGTTAAAGATCTTTTCTGAACCTCATGAGATGATCGTGTATATTTTTTGTCTTTGAGTTTGTTAATATGATGAACTACATTTACTGATTTTCATATGTTGAACCACTGCTGCATCTGTGGATGAAGCTTACTCGATCATGGTAAATGCTCTTTTTGATGTGCTCTTGCATTCAGTTTGCAAGTGTTTTACTCAGAATTTTTGTCTCTATGTTCCTAAGAGAAACTGGTCTCAGATTCTCTTTTGTTGTTGAGGGTTTATATGGTTTAGGTGTCAGGGTAATTATTGACTCATAAAATGACTTGGACAATGTTCCTTCTGTCTTTGTTTTATGCAATAATTTGAGGAGTGTTGGCAATAACTCTTCTTTGGAAGTCTGGTAGAAGTCTGCCATCTAAAACCATCTGACCCTGGAGTTTCCCCCACCCCCAGGTTGGAGACTTTTAATGACTCCCTCTATTTCACGATGTGTTATAGGTCTGTTTATCTTACTTATCCAGTCTTGATTTAACATTGGTATGTTTTAAGCATAAAGGAACGTATCCATTTCTTTTATTTTCCAAGTTGTTGGCGTATAGAGATATAAAGTATGTCCTTACAATTCTCTGCGCTTCCTCAGTGTCTGTTGTTATGTTCCCTCTTCATCTCAATTTTAACTTGGATATTCTTTCTCCACCTTTTAGTTAATTTAAATAAGGGTTTGTCTACCTTATTAATTTTCTCAAAGAAACAATCCTTTGTTTCATCATATTGTTTTACTTGTTTGCTTGTTTCTTTTTTATTGATGTCAGCCCTACATTTGATTATTTCTTGCCACTTAGTCCTTTTGGGTGTGGTTTCTTCTTATTGTTCTAGGGATTTCAGGCATGCTGTTAAGTTGCTTGTATGAGTTCTTTCCAGGTTTTGTTTATGTATTTAGTGTTGTGAGCTTAGAACTGCCTTCATTTTATCCCATAAGTTTGGATATATTGTGTATGCATTTTCATTCAACTCTAGAAAGTCTTTAATTTCTTTATTTTCTACCTTGACCCATTTTTCATTCAGTAGTGAGTTGTTGCGTTCCAAACTTTGTAACCTTTCTCTTATGATATCCTACTTTAACCCTTGATGGTCATATAGGATGCAGGGAATTACTTCAATTTCCTTGTATCTGTTGAGGCATGCCTTGTGTCCAAGTATGTGATAAATTTTGGAGAAAGTTCCACGAGGTACAGAGAAGATGGTATATTCTTTTGTGTTTTTGTGAAAAGTTCTGTTATTTCTATTTGGTTTATGATGCCAATTAGCTCCAGCATTTCTGTTTAGTTTTTGTCTGGATAACTTGTCTACTGATGAGAGTAGAGTATTGAAGTCTACTACTATCAGTGTGCGATGCTCAATATGTGACTTAAGGTGCAGTAGTGTTTCTTTTATGAATTTGAGTGCCCTTGCTTGTGGTGCATAGACATTAAGAATTATAACACCCTTTGGGTGGACTTTTTCCATGATGAGTATGTAATGTCTCATTCCTCTCTCTCTTCTAATTAGTTGCAGTTTGAAGTCTATTTTGGCACTTACTAGGATGCCTATACTTTCTTGCTTCTTAGGTTCATTTGCTTGGGTTTTCCATCCTTTCACCCTGAGATGATGCCTGTTTTTGAGGTTAATGAGTGTTCATTGGACGTGGAAGAAGAATAGATCCTGTTTTTAATTCATTCTGTTAGTTTGTATGTTTTTATTGAAGGATTAAGGCCAATGATATTGAGAGATATCAAAGAGACGTGTTGATTCCTCTTATTTTGTTATGGTGATGGTGGTGTGTATTCTTGCCCCTCTTTTGATTTTCTGGTCTAGGATCATTTTATTCCTTGTGTTTTCTTGAGTAGCCTTAACCTCCTTAGGTTTCATTTTCCTTCCAGTACCTTCGGTGAGGCTGTATTTGTACATAGATAGTGCTTAAATATATTTTATCATGGAAATTTCATTTTCTCCACCTATTGTGATTGAAAGTCTTGCTGGATATAGTAATCTAGGCTGGCATATATGGTTTATTAGTGTCTGTCTAGACCCTTCTGGTCATTTAGAATCTCCACTGAGAAGTCATGTTATTCTAATAATTTTGCATTTTTGTGTTACTCATTCTTTTTCCCTTGCAGGTTTTAATATTCTTTTTTGCTCTATACATTTATTGTTTTGATTAATTATGTGCTGGGGGGAATTTATTTTCTGATCCAGTTTATTTGGTGTTCTATAAGCTTCTTGTCCGGTTATAGGAAGCTGCTTTAGCTTAGAGAAATTTTCTTCCATGATTTTGTTGAAAATATCTTATTTGCCTTTGGCCTGGGTTTCTTCTCCTTCCTCTATTTGTATTATTCTTAGATTTGGCCTTTTCATAGTGTTCCAGATCTTGTGTATATTTTCTGCCAGAACTTTTTTTAATTTAACTTTTTCTTTGGCCAACCTATCCATTTCTTCTTCAAAGCCTGAGATTCTCTTCCATTTCCTCTATTCTATTGGCCTCTGATGTTCCTGCTCAAGTTCTTAAGTTTTTCATTTCTAGATTTTCCTCCGTTTTGATTTTCTTTATTGATTATATCTCTTCCTTCTTGAACTATTCTATTCATTTCGTTTGGCTACTTGTTTTTTTTTTTATACATTTCTTTAAAGGATTTATTCATTCTATCATATTCATAAAGGCTATTTTAAGGCCTTTGTCTTTTGCTTCAGCTACGTTACAGTCACAGGGCCTGCTGTAGCTAGGCTCTTGTGGAGACATATTGTCCTGCCTGCTAATTATTGTGCCTTTATATTGGCATCTAGGCATCTGGGCTTGGGATGGTTTTAATTCTAGGTGCTGAGATCAGGACGTGTCTTTGTTGAGTGGGTGTTTTGTTCCTTGGTTGCCCTCCCAGGTTCTTAGGAGAGTGGTAGGTGTGTGCTGCCCGGTAAGGAATTCTTCTGGCATCCTGATAGGTGCAGCTACTGAGGGTCCCTGGTTAAAAAACAAAACATGCCTCTGTGTATTGTTAGCTGACATTTAGGGATGGGGGATAAGCTCTAAGAGGATCACTGAATGGGTCCCTGGGAGGGAGAAAAGTAGGGTATTCCACCAGGATCTGCAGAGTTCCATGGGAGTGGGGCAGAGAGTGAGAAGATGTCACAACAGGTAGTCTGCTCCAGAGCTGGGCATGAAACTGGGGGCCTGGATTTGAAGAAGAGGATGGAGAGTGAAGATCTGAAGCTTGCCTCCCTGCTTGACTGGCCTACTTGTTTCTCTTTCAGGCTTGGCTTCTGGGTTCCCATGGAATGCCTTCTGGAGTTGGGGGCTGGGTGAACAGGATGAGTGGGGAGGATATTTGGAAGAGAAGATCTGCCTCTGGAGGCAGAGAGGAAGGAGAGGCCATGGTAGGTGGTCTGCTACAAAGTTAGGGGTAAAACTGGGGGATTGGATTTGGAGGAGAAGAGGGAGATGTGATGATCCATAGTTAGGCTACCTGTTTCCCTGGCCCAAATGGCCCATGGGTTCCCAGGAAATCCACTTAGTGGTTTTAAAACAGCAACAGTTTGGTTAACTGTCAAGTCTGTGGGCTGATTCAGCTGAGCTGTTCTGTGGCTCTGGGTAACCTCTGATCCAGCTTTCTGGGCTCAAAAACTCAACAATGGCCTGTCTTCTAGCTTGAAGGTGATCGTTAGGTCAGCCTGGCATGTGTCCTGGGGTTGTGTACTTATGACCTCTCCTTGTAGCTTGTCAATCCTCTAGTAGAAGTGTTCCCAGGGGAACTGTCTCAAGAGTGAGCATGAATAAGGAAAAAATAGAAGGTGCCAACATTCTTGGGCTAGCACCAGACTGGTTGGACAGCCTTTCTTCTATTTTACAGGTCAGAGTTTAAGCAAGCAAAGTTCCAAAGGAAATGAGTGAAATGATCCTTTTGCGATGGAAACACTGTTTCCCTCTCTATCTTCTTTGTCTTGGAATAGTGTCTTCTGTGAGAGCTTCATCTACCTTAGAGAACCCGTTTTTCCTCTTAAGCTCACACTTGCTACAGAGGCAAAAGCACCGTGTGTCCTCTTACGTCTTTGTGCCACCTGGGAAAAACATCAGATACTCGTATTTACAGTGTAACAGTAAGACAAACAAACAAAAAATGCATTGATAGTTGCGGAAGCTAGGAGCTATGGGTAGCTCTATCAGATTATCTATCTTTGGAGTCATTATAGAGTTTTACATTGTGAAAAGTAAGAGTGGGCTGCATACAAACGATTGGGATATAGTGTTAATAATCTCAGGGCAGCACCCAGGGCAGGGCAGCACCCTTGGCTGCTTTGTAACTTTTCTGAAAAACTTTGTAATGTTCTGAAATGCACACAGTAGAGTCACAGGCAATCCAATTAAATGTGTGGATTTACCTGGTAGCAGAGTTGAGAATACAGGAGAAGGACATTGTTCTTAAAACATTTAATGGCCTAAACCTCAGGAGGCAGAATGGTATAATTACCATACTGTCAAGCACGCAGCAACAGAAAAGAGCCCGATGAAAACTTCGTTATGCACTCTGAGTTGGAGCCACAGTAGATCCAGACAGATTTAGAATCCTCTTTCTTTATTATATCATGATAACCTGTCATCTGAGACACCAGCTCAAGAGACTTCCTGGGACATGTAAGCACCACAGAGGCATTTTCTATCAACGCGTTGCAGGTAGCAGCAGCAAGAAGCGACCTGTCCAGCACTGACCAGTGTGACTCTACTTTGGGTGTGGTTGTGGAACCACAGAGGACAGACAACAAGCCTGTGACTGAAGCAAGGATATACATGACACATCATGGGAATAAAGTCTTGGTAGGTGATTTCAGACTTCCCTGCCTTGAAGTCTACTGGCCAGGTGGAGTATATTGAGTTCATAAAACTTATAAAGGCAACTGATCAGTTGGCTGGAAATAATACAGGCATGCTGAAAGCACTGTCCTATGTCTCCAAACACCAGTAACCATAAGTCTCTTGTTATATCATGAAGCCTCCATCCCCCGTGGATAGCGCTCTGCTTTGACTTTGGTGAGTTGACAACAACCGGAACCTAGAAAACTGCCATTTCATCTTCTCTTTCCTTGATTGGCATACAAGACCCAGAAGGACACAGCTAATATTTGTCTCTTTCTCAGAATACCAATGATACCCTGGAATGTTCACTGACTGACTGACATAGTTTGGCTATGTCCATAGTTCAAAGAATTTCTTTAATTAATGCTAACTACGGCTTTTCAAAACTGGATAATTAACCTTTTATTTGCTTTCCATCATGATTTTCACGGTTGAAATCATATATCACCTTAGAAATGTTACTAAAATAGGGACCATTTCTATTTAGATGTACTTGACCTTACAAACAAACAAGTAGATGCCATCAGTTTGGTTCCTTGTCTACCGAGCATGGGTTTTACTTATACAGTAAGAAAGCAAAATTTATTTTGAGAGAACTCTACCTAAACACATTTTAACTAAGTTTTCTAAAACTGCCCTACAAGTTAATATGTTGCATGCACCTAAAATTAAATCATGATATGCATTTTCACATGAAAATATACATATGTATATATTTATGCTTGCATATATATTTTTAGTTTCTCTATCCAAAATTATACCATGGAATATATATTTACATTTATCTTTCTATACAAATATACATGCTTATAAATGAATATGTGTATATATTTTAACTTCTCTATTCTTCCTATATTCTTACATCAACTGCAAATTGCCTTGACAGTGACTGGTCAATGTAGGTCTAAAGTGGGACTCAGTTATGATTTTAAATTGAAGAATTATCAAAATATAAGCATTATACAGCCTTTGCAAAACACTCAGCCAATAAACATAGTCACTCGGCATTCATTTGCCCTGCACATGCCCATTAATGCTAACTACAAGCAATATTTTTTCTAGTTCTTTATAGTTTGGAAAGTACTTTTTACACAGTCATTTCCCTGTCAGTCTTCATCATAACTCTACAGCTAATGTATTGATTCTGTCCCAACAAGACCATAGCTATGATGCTATTTTTTTCTTATGAGCACTTTGATTGACTTGTTGTCGTCATTTTTAACCTATTGGGCTTCTCATTTATTTAAATGTCATGCATTCCACAGTGTCTTAATTACACAGAAAGCTCTTTAAGTGTTTTCAATCTGTGCAGTCACTAGACCATCCACATATCAGGAGAGGTGAGGGCACTTCACTGGCTTTGGGGGTGAAGGCACTAGCTGCTTGGACTAAACAGGGTTAAACAAGCTTAAATGACTGACCAGGGAAGCATGGAGACATCTTATAGTGAAGCTGCCTTCCTCCTGAACAAGTTTTGAGTCTCTCACCCTTCTAGAATTCACATCTGTTCATGACATAATGCTGTAGGTCAGCCTGGGTTCTGTCAAAATGAAGCCTGAATTACCAAATCCCAAATTACAGTATGTTTTACTAACCAGTTTTATAGACTAGACATTTCAGTCAGCCAGAAAGGAATTCCCACTGCACTTGAGGGGTAGCAGAGCCCCATGAGCAGGCAGGCTACTGGTTTTGTGCGGCTCGGTCCTGCCCACAGCCTCCAGACACCTCCAAGACGGACGAGCCAGATACAACTGGCGAGGAATAAAATGATAAAACCAGCCTCTTTGATTTTATTTGCTCTTGTTTGTGGATGGCATGACCTTGAGCTTGTGTTGCAGCTAAGAGTTCAAATCTAAAAATAAACCTTCTTAAAGACAGCAAACTGGATTTCCTGGTGATTTGTTTTTGTCATATAAGAAAGAGAAAGACCAGAAGCGGGTAAGAGCATACTCCCAGGTCCCAAACAGAAGAGAGGATGGCTCAGCTCTGGCTTCATTTTAAGGCTTGTTGATGAATTTATTCAGAGCTAATGTCAAGGCTTTAGACATCTCAATATCGGCTTTCTGTTTGGCTTTATTTGGTGAAATCACATTAAAATCAGCTATTTTATTTCTCCAGTAATCTTGTCTGCCTAGTTGCCATGCTAAGGAAAGGAATTATAAACCAATATGCGAAGCAGAAGGAAATGAAGAGATTCAAGACTCACAAAAAAAATGCAGGGCGTGGTCTGAGGCCTTGGAGAGACATGTTTTTTTTCATGCACTAGAATGATTTCCAGTCACAGTTTTTAACAGAACATGTGTTTAAGTTTGTAATAAATGTCCCAGATTTATGGCTTAAGACCTATGCCTACAATAATTGTGTTTGTCTGTTCATCTGTTTCTTTACATACCAAATAAATAGTCGCTGCATACCTAGCATGAGCCAGGCAGCATTCTAGGATGAAGCAGAGAACAAGGTGAAAAGGTGCCTATGAACCTCCTTATCCTGCAGTGGGAAATATAGATCATTAACCAGAAAGCAAAACAAACGGTGTAATTTCGGGTATAGGTCAGTACATGAATAAAAAGGCAAACAAGGAATGAATCTAGATGTAAGCCGGACTGGGCATTATTTGGATATGGCTTGGAAAACCCAGCTGAGTGCTAGCATGTGAGAAGATAGCAGAGGCTTGGTCTGGCTTTTAACTAGAGAGAACTCAGCGGAGACTCATGTGTGATCAATGCACATACTCTACACACTGATGCTGGCTCCCAGCTGAGTTTCTTTCCCACTAGGACATCCCCAGAACTGATCCTGGGAGAAGGGATTCATGATGAGAGGAATAGCGTTGGAGTTCAGAAACTCAGCATGTAAGTAGCAGACAGGACGCAACTCTTGAGCATCAGTGGGAGGCCCTCGCAGCCCATTGATTCTCCAGCGGCCTTGTACCCAGAATATCGGAGGGCTTGAGAAATACACATCCATGGCTACTAGTATAATGTGATGGCTACATGGGAGAAGGTCTCCCTTTTAACACTGGTGGCAGGGTACCTCTCTCACCACTTCAGAGCATCAGAGAATATCGCCAGAGGGTCGTATGGAGGTGGAGACATGTTTGGCACCTCTCATGCCATCTCTCCTGAGAAGAATTTGTCCACTGTAAGCTAGGTACATCTGAACTCACTCACTGTGACAGGGACTTTTTTTTTTTTTTTTTTTTTGCCCAGTCAAAATACCCTTTAAAGAAAAAAAAATCACTGAGTTTGAAGTGCGTGGCATGCATGCTACTAGTAAGAATCCATGGGAGAATATTTCTAAGGTGATTGGTTTTCAGCAGATAGTTTTTATCTCTGCCAGTGCAAAAGTTAAAAAGACTGTAGTTGGATCTGTCATTCATGACAGCCATTGTTTCATGACAGACAGTGCTTCTGAGGGGAGGCAAGGGCAGAATCCTGATGATGTTTATGAGCAGCGGGTCCATTCAAAGTTACAGCCGCAGATAGCCAAGGTGTGTTGCTGGCTTTGCTTTTAAACGAGTTCGGTTTGGGTTACTGTAATAATCAATTGGAAGGGGGAAAAAAAGACCCATATAATAAGAACAAGGGATCTAGAGTGGTCACCTGAGCATTAGAAAAAGGAAACACATAAGAGGCCTCAGCAGCTGACAAGAGTCAGCACAATGGGTCATGCCATAGAACACAGGAATAGCATAGAGAAACACACGGGATACTAACTGTCTACAGTCACAAGCCACGTACCTAGGACTACCACGGACATGAGAGTGCTGTCCACGTGTTCTACTGACAGTCCACGTGGAATATTACTAATTATTATACCTGCTAGATCGATGCTCTTGGGTTAATATGGCCTCCTCTTTGTTAGGGTTTCTGTTGCTGTGATGAAACACCACATCCTCAAACGCATTGAGGAGGAAGGGGTTTATTCACCTTATGCCTCCAAATTATAGTTCATCATCAAATGAAATCAGGATAGGAATTCAAGCAAGGCAAGAACCTGAAGGCAGGAGTTAATACAGAGGCCATGGAGGGGATGCTGCTTACGGGCTTGCTCCTCATGGCTTGCTCTACCTGTTTTCTTATAGACTTCAGGGCCACCAGCCCAGGCATGGCACCATCCACAATGGGCTAGAACCTCCTTCTTTGATCACTAATTAAGAAAGTGCCTGACAAACCAGCCTATAGCCAAATCTTATGGAGGCATTTTCTTAATTGAGGTTCCCTCCTCTCAAATGACTTCAGCTTGTGTCAGAATGACATAAACCTAGCCAGCACAAGCCTATCGCTGGTACCTGCACCCACTTTCTTTGGTAATTAACATTTTTAGAATGGGTCATAGAAATTTCTAGGTTTTGAAATTCATTCAATACACAAGTACTAGGGCTGTGAGAGGTAGGTTCTGGACAACAGGGACAATTTCTCTAAGTTTATCAAAAATGGCTAGAAGGCCCCCACGCTTCTACCCTTCAATGCTAAATTGGAAAAGTCAAACATCTAGGTTAAATGGGATGTTTTGTTCTTGCTTCTCGGGGGAAAAAGACAAACAGAGAGAGAGAGAGAGAGGGAGAGAGAGAGAGAGAGGGAGGGAGGGAGGGAGGGAGGGAGGGAGGGAGGGAAGGAGGGAGGGAGGGAGGGAGAGAAGGGAGGAGTAGAGACAGAGACAGAGACAGAGACAGAGACAGAGGGGGGCGCACAATGCTTAAAACTTCCAACAGAATGCATGTCAAAGAAATATATAGGATATTTAGATACTCTGGGCTCCTTTACAGAAATATAATGATGCATTCAGGGTTATATTTTTTAGAGAATTTTAGATTATAGGCATATTGAGAAGAGTAAAGATTTCCCAATGATTCTGGTCCCACACAGGTCTCACCTTCTCTCCCCATGGAGTGACATGTTTTCTGTAACTGACACACTTAAATGACACATAAAAATCATCCAAAGTCTACGGTCCAGACTAGGGTTCATTTGGGCACTGAACATTCTACTGGTCTGAATAAAGATATGATACCAAATACCCACAACACAATATCATGGAGAATAGTTAATATGCTAACAAAAAATTCTCTGTACAATCAGGCAGGGGGAGGAATGCTTGCAATCCCGTCAGCTTTGGAGACTAAGACATGAGAATCACAAGGTAGAAACCTACCTAGACAACTCAGTGAGACCTTCTGTCAAAATACAGAGGAAGGGGGCTGGAAGTACGTCTCGGTGGTAGAGTGTTTGTCTAGTACGTGTCAATCTCTACCCCCAAGAACACTGTTCTCTGTATAAGTGTGCCGTGTGATAACTTTAGCCCAGCCTGCAGGCATCAGCTGGCTCTTTCTTTTGTTCTGGATGCTGACCAGTGTCAATTCCCAGGACACTGTCAGTATTGCCTTTCCAAGATGGGGTGCACAAGACAAAGGCAATCCTCCGAATGCAGCTTTTCTTCGTGCTCCCCACCTCTTCCAAAAATGGCTCTTACTAAGGCACCTGCTGAACAAAACCCTGACAACTGCAACCCTTGTTGTTTACCAAACTGACCCTGAATGAACAACGAGTTGATGAAGAGGAATACAAGTGGTGAAGGATATCATTGCGAACACCCTGAGATTCTGGTCCTTCTCTTTCCCCAGACATGTCAGCACGTCCAGGATGCGAGGATTTGATAAGAGCTGCACCCTTGAAAAAGGTTTCTATAACAAAGAGCAGAGGAGAAGGTGCAAAATGGGAAGGAGTATGTGGCATCCCTTTCTCCCATCCTAGATGACACACCCAACTGTAAAGGAAACCCCTGGTGCTAAGAGGTGCATTTAGAGAGAGGGTATAACCCCTGGAAAGGCACAGCATCCCTGCAAAGGAGACCTGACCACCCGTCCTCTGCTGGCTGCGCTTCTGGAACTATGGTGCTGTTTCCCCTTTCCTCTCCCAATCCTGCATCATTCCTCATGCACTGACCATGTGGTAGAAATCATTTGTGGTCCAGGACTGTGGCTCCCAGGGCAGCTCCGGGCATGTGGCCAGTCACCTCAAGAACGGAAGAGGGCAGCTGCTGCCGTACGCTCTGCAAAATATGAAAGAAGGAAGAGGTCTAAATGTCATCGTGTCCTCTCACAGGCGACAAAGAACAGAGCTTATCAGAGTTTCCGACAGGGCCTGCACAGTTCATTTAAACACGTTCAAATTAACAGACTGTGTTGACTGAAGGGTGTATTTCTCTCTGTGTTGGATAAAACGTAATTTAAATGTGGTGGTAGCAGGCTGCGAGCACATTCCTCCGATGAAGTAAACAAATGTTATTGCCTTCACTTAGAGAGTCTTGCCCAATTAGGTTGATTACAGTGGTCACAGAGATGTGTCCTGATGCAGGAGGGGGTAGGCATGTTCAGATCTGTGATGTAATATTTATAGACTGTGGTAAAACTTCCGATGATTCAAAATATACAATCACGGATTTCCACGGGCTTGCAGAATGCAATCCACATGTTTGCTAAAAGTGAGAGGCAGAATCAACAAATTCCCTGACATTTGGGTTGATAAGACCTTCTTAGGGAAATTGTAAACTCCTGCTGGAAACTGCTATTTTAAACAACGGCAAAGCAGCTTGGCTCTGTCACCTGGGAGCTTTACCTTAAATCACAACTTGGTCTTTGCCTGACTTTAGAAACTCTATCATTTTCTCCCTGGCTGACTGACTGATGGGAGCATGTTCTGTGTGAAAATGACATGGCTTACACATAACCCATGGAATTAATTTTATCATGCCCAATGTGCTACTGGCAATGTGACTTTCTTAGATATGGTTATAATGAGATGCAGTGTTTACCATATTTCTGCAACTATGATGGGCTAGGTCAAGGGTTTGCTGTTGTCATTGTTGTTTTTGGGGTTTTGGTTTGTTTTGTTTTCTATAAAGGAAAACTTTTAAAACAACAGCTACTTGTGTTTTGACATAAATTATATATGTGTAACAGTTGAGTTGGTAGAGTAGGTATGATATAGTTAAAAAAAAATCAAAGGTAAAACAGGTTAGAATTTGTGGAAAAGGACTTAATCTCCTGAGGCCTGAGTTTCCTCATGTGATGTAATAGCAATAAGCCATCTGTCTTCTTGGATTGTTAGCACATTGGTCCCAGAAGTAGTAGCCAACTCAGACAAAGACCTGCCTCAATGTGGCACATCTTTGTAGATATTCGAAACCAAAAATGATAGAGTCATTGAGAACAGAAATACAGTCAAAACTGGAGCAGCAATAAAGGAATAAAATGAAGAACTACCCATATATAGTCACATTTATATTATTTACAAGTGAAAAAAATATTTGCATTTAAAATAAACTTTTGCTTCCAGGTCTTGTTCATAATCCATGTTTTAGGAGAGCTAGCTCATTATTTATAAGAATGACACAGTAGGCATCTTTGAATATAGAAACTGAACCTAACTTTGGGATAAAAGAGAGTTGAGGTGGGACTCGGTCCCAACCCTATGCCTTATCTCTCTACATGACTTAAAAATGGGATAGAGTCACCAATATCAAGCATGATTTTAATTGCACTTGGCTTGGTATCAAGCTTTCTTCTGTTGATGGCTGCCCTAATTGATTTGCTGTCTTGCATTCATGCCTTCTTACCAGGGGCTGGATCACTAACAGAATGTATGGGTCTATTCTTGGTCCCAATAGTTTGTTCAAATATTCCATCATTGTTTCAGTAATCATTCACCAGGTGCCAGGCCCTAAGAACCACATGGATCACTCTGTAGTGGCTAGACTAAAAATGCTCAGAGTACTAGCTCACAAACCGTGAATGTCCATGAGTCACTGGAGAGACTGCTAAGATGTCTATATTTCTGGATCCTTCCTGAAAGGTATTGATTAGCCAAGGGTGGTGGGAGCCAAAGTATTCTATTGTGATCAGGCTTTCCAGGTGGCTGCTGCAAGTGAAGCTAAGTTTCCATTCTGAAAGTCCCAACCTAGCACATATTCTCCGTTGACTCCAATACTTGTCACATCTAGTTCTTTCCTACGTGTCCTACCTTCTTCACCCATCATTTTTATGCTCAGTCTCTTGCCAGCTCTACCACCTGACCTGTGCAAATGGCCCTTTAAATGGTCTGACATTGAACATCATCACAAAATAAAACTGTGGACATCGCTCTCTCTTCCAGGCTGGACATGACCTATGATATCTATTGTCAGAGCAGCTGTGATCATTCCCTGGTGAGCTTCATTGGGGAAATCCCATTAGCATTCCCTTGTGGAAGGAGGGGAAAGGCTCCCAATGTCCACAAGATCCTCTTAAAGAACTTCTGAATAGTCCTGTTACATGGAAAAACACAGCTAATTTTTTAATTAGGATCTACTCGACAACCATTGCATACATTAGCTGGGTAACTGAAAGAAATCTAGATTCGGTCAGTTTAAGAACAGTTACGCCTAAATATCCAATGGCATATAAAGAAGATTTCTTAAAGCACTGAGACACTGAAGTGAAAGCATAGATGGGCTAATTCAGAGAGTCGGATTGATGTCACAGTCTGATGTTCGTAATCAATAAATCATTTAATCAATCTACCCATAGGCTTTTATCAAGCATCCTTGCATGGGGTCACCTGTGCATTCATTCAATCAAACCATCCCGTGGATAGGAAAGCACAGCTGGAAAATAAATTGAAAAAAAAACCTGAACTTTTGAGGTATTTTGTTTGATTCATCCCTTTCCATAATTGTAAAATGCATGTGGGAGTGAAATTTATGATCTCCATGCAATAGAAAAGCATTGCCTTAAGGTAGGGGGTGGTGGGACCAACTGCTGGCTTCTGAAATGTGGTTAGGATGTGTATTTAAAGAAGACCCTATCAGGCCTTTATTCTATAAAATACCTAGACAAATAAATCTGAGGCATCTGAGGGTAATGGCAGCTTGAGAGATAATGGATATTCAATCTGGGAGATCGGAGGAAGATAAAACCTTGGCGAGGGTATGTTTAAAAAAAAAAAACTCAGACGGCCTGTTAAACTGCAGGATACACTAGTCTCTATAAATTTTCAAAGAGTGTCCTGGGTTTTATCCAGGAGGCTGCTACAGATGAGATATACACTGCTAAAAGTCGGCCTCGGTCTTTGAGAAATTTTAGGGCAAGTTCATGTAATATATAACGCATGCCTGGGGTCAATCACCAGTAGTTCTTGGCAGAACACAATCTGTACTGCACTCGAAAGAGACCCATGAAAAGAAGCAAAAGTCTCCATGGCATTTTACTGCAGATGTGAAATAGGTTCCCTACCTTGTCTCCTCTCCAATATTGTCCAAAAGTTAAAAGAAAAATTAGGGATAACCCATTAACATTTTTGTTTGGGTGTTTATGCTTTACCTCTTTCAATTCCATAGGATGTATGAATTTACTATAGTGTTTTATGTAAGCTTTAGGATGCTCATAGTTATTTGTATTATTACCCTTTCAGCAAATATCTATATGTACAGACAAAGTGGGTTTTCATTACTATTGTTTCTTCTCAAAATTTCCTAGGTGGTATGGGGTTAGGAAGAGGACACAAATAAATCACTTTACAGCTGGTAGGTAGACTGAGTGTAAAAACTCATCCCTCTTGTGTCCTTGCCCTTTGTCTCAATGTGACTGGTCCTCACCATCTTCTGATTCTGCCATTAGATGAATCCATGAATTGCAGTCTAGAGGGTACAAGACTACATCACAGTGACTCAACTGTTCCAGCAACATCTCTCCTTAGATAGGTCAACTGTGGGCAGATGACTTCCAGAGATATAAGAGAGTATTGTCCACGTCAACAGACCTGGAGACCTGGACTCATATGCTTGTTCTAGTCAGGTGCAAAAGACACCCTCCCAACTAACTTACAGTGGTTAACATCATCCGAAGGTAACAACTGAGCACAGTTATAAGCCACAGATTTTTAGATATTTTCATAGGCAATGCATTGATAATGCTGACCATAATAACAAATAGGGCAGTATGGGCAGCAGGAAATAAGTGAATTTTTTTTCAAGAGGACAAAACTATCTATGCTATGGTTTCAAACTACTCAAGTGACAGTAAGGGACAATTCTTTGACTCTTAGTTTCTGACATGAGAAATACGCATTGCAAAGATGACATAGCATTACGAAAGTACAAGTGAAAAAAATCCCAAAGATATGTAGATGGATCTTATGAAAACAGACGGAACTTTTTCATGTTTACTGCTGGTTTTTATAAGGACCTTCACATGTATGCCATACACTCAAGCTATGCATCTCATTATGGTATATATTTCATTAGGCTATAGGCTTCATTAGACACTCAAATCAAGAATCTCATTACACAAACCAGACACACATCTCATTACGCTGTGCATGTCATTAAGATCCCAGCCAGGAACAGATGTAAAATAGACACATTTCAGCAAGGCTTTGATTCCAGCCCACATGGCACTCTCATCAACAACTGAGCAAGGATGGACCAACAATTGGGTGACTTTTGAATGACACTTGGCAAACAGGAAGCAGCTCAAACAAGCACTATGAAATAGCCGAGGAGAAAAAATAGCTTCGTGTCACATTCCACTTTCCTGTCCACTCTAGGAACGTGTTCCTACTGTCAGTCAGGAATCACCTATCAGTGAAAAGCCGGTGATGGGGTGTGAGAGGGCATGTGTCTGCAACAATGCAGTCATCTGTCACGAGAGACACACACAACAAAGGGAATCATCAATGTCACCTTGTGGTTCCGGCAACTGTGGCTGTTCTGAGTTCCCGGTTGGAGCCTCATTTGGCATCTTCATGGACAGGTCCCACGATGACATCCCTGGTTAAGCAGTGTATCTGTGGTCAGAGTGATAAAGTCTCAACTCACACTAATGTAAGATTAGAATATTTTTAAAAGCCCGGAGGTGTGAGTGTTTCAAGGCCACCCAACCCTAGCCAAAGGTGACACCATCCTGAGGGCATGTGTTCTGTCTCTTGGCTCTGATTCATGGGGTGTCACCTTCACTGTTAGGTATACTTTCTACAGGAGAGAAGTGCAAGTGCCTCAGAGCTTTTTATTACCTCTATAGATCCCAATTCTAATAAAATACAATGGGTGTCTTCTACAAGAGGCAGTCAAATCCTGGAGGATGATTCTAGCAAAAGGGGCGGCGTAACCTAAGTTCCTATCACTAGTTCATATGCCATCCCAAAAGGTCGTCATGAATTGAACACAGATGAAGACTCTAAGCCAAGATGGTGACAGGTAGATGCAAATGCATATATTTACTGTCCATGATTCATAGATCTCCTAATAAAGGTACAATAAAGCTACAGTCTGAGGATGTAGGAATCTCTCTTCTTGCTCACCTAAAAACTGTTTGTCACTAAAAAGCAAGGGATATCTCTACATCACAGGAGCTGTATAAAAATCACAGCTAGATCTTGGGCTAATACCAACTAAGACTAATTCTTTATTCTAGTAGTTTAAGCTGGTGTGAGGAAGCTGTTTCATATATAGGGGTTTCCACATGTTTGAAACAGCTTGAAGCATTTCCTGTAACTACTGCCTGATATATTTAGGAAGGCTTAAACTGAGGAAGACAAGTACACATCAAAAAAGTACAGATTAGTGGTACAACATTTGCCTCGCATTCAGGAAACCGTGAATTTGGTTCATAGTACAGCCAAAAACAAAAGAGAAGCAAACAAACACACAAAAAACATTTTTAAAAAACCCTCAAATCTAGAAAATATTTTAATTGATCAATTCTAGACATGGGTGCAAGTAACATGTTGAATATCTTATAGAGAGTAAACTGTGGACAGGAAGGTAAAGAGAGTCCTCAAGATTCCCCTTTGGATAAAATTAGGACAGAGGAGAAGCTGTGGAAAAAAGGCGGGGAGCCATGAAGGTCAAAAATACTGAAGGCAAAAATGCTTCAACTTCACGGACTGCCTGGGGCTGTCCCCAGGTAGCACTCTGCAACTCTGAATAAATAACATTTTTCTTATCTAGAAGGAAAGCGGTTTTGTTATACAAGACGTGAAGTGATGTCCAACCAGAAACAATTATTAAGGATTTTTTTTTCCAGTGGACTTTTCTGCCAGTATTAATACGAGAAAGGCAATATCACTATAGCTGTGACCTATGTGTCCTTGTGAAACTCTCGCCCGTGCAAACACTTCATGTACACATTTCTTCCACATTCTTTTGAGATGAAATGCTGCCTTCCCGGACTGCTCAAAGTAGACAAAGCAGGTTCCTTTTCCAAAAGAGGAATTTCCTCTCAGAACGGGATGGCTGGAAGAGGTTGGAATAAAATGATTCTGGGTCAAATTTAAATTTCGTATTGTCATGGACTCCCCGAGGGACCATGCTTCCCTGAAACCAAAGGAACAAACCATTTTTCCTTTGTGTTGGATTCTTAAACTAGGAACACCCAGGGATAGCCAAATTGAATACATTAGCGTTGCTGGAAGTTGCAATCTTCTTACATAGTTAAGAACCAGTAATTCTTACTTATTATTAGAGGGTGAATATAGTGACTAACAAATAAAAAAAATGATTTAAAATTTAATCTTTAAAAATTTTTAATTTCATCTTTCTCTCCTCCCCCTTTTCTGCTTTCAGCCTCCATTTAGAAAGGTTGGGTTGTGATCACACTGATCTTGAATGTAAAGAATAATGGGTCAAGTGTTTTACTTCCTAGTTCTTTCTTGGCCCTTGAAAACATTCAATTCCTTCCATCGCTAGCTTTGAACTAAGAAAGAAAAAGGACACATGCCTGTAACATTTTAATATCCAACATCAGAAGCCAGCTATCTTTGATTCTTTTACATAATCAGTACAATTTTTAAAACTCAGATTGGGCTACCTCACTCAAGATGATCCTTTCCGGTTCCATTCATTTGCTTGCAAATTTCATGATGCCTTTGTTTTTAATAGCTGAGGAGTATTCCACCATTAAATGTACCATATTTTATTTGGTTGAGGGACATCTAGGTTGTTTCCAGTTTCTGGCTATTATGCATAAAGCTGCTATGAGAACATAGTTGAGCAAATGTCTTTGTCGTGCGATATAGCATCTTTTGGGTATAAGCCCAGGAAACCCAGAAAGACACACATGGTATGAACTCACTTATAAGCAGAAATTAGCCATATATTACAGGATGACCATAATACAATTTACAGACCCAAAGAAGCTAGCTAACAAAGAAGGCCTAAGGAGACCCTCCTTGAATCTCACTAAGAAAGGGAAATAGATAGACGGGGAAGTAGATGTAGAGAGGGAAATGGACAAGAGAGAATGTGGGGAGGAAAATGAGGAGGAGGATCACATATGGGGAGAGCAGGGAGGGGAGCGGAGAGAGCTTGGAGAGAAAAGGAGAAACCAAGGACGCGGGCATCATGGAGACAAGCTGGAGACCTGAAACAGGGAAGGCTACAGGGATGGTGTGGAGATGGCTCTGGCTGGGCGTCCTGCTCTTCGGAGACATGGAGACCAAGGAGGCCACCTTCTAGGCAGGCGGGACTTATAGTGGTGGAAGCAGAACACCAATCTACCTATGAAACCATTGACCCAAGGTTTGCTCTGCCTGCAGGATGTGCAGAGATAAAGATGGAGTGAAGACTGAGGAAATGTCCAACTGATGCCTGTCCCAACCTGGGACCCACCCAATGGGAGAGGGCCAACCCCTGACACCATTAATGATATTCTGCTATGTTTCCAGACAGGAACCTAGCATATCATTCCTCTGAGAGGCCCCATCCAGCAACTGATGGAATCAGATACTGAGACTCACAGCCAAGCATCAGGTAGAACTCAGGGAATGTGGTGGAAGAGTAGGGTTGGGGATAGAGGGACCCAGAGGGGACAAGAATGCCACCAAAAGACCAACAGAGTCAACTAACCTAGATCCATTGAGGATTACAGAGACAGAAGCACCAACCAAAGAGCATGCATGGACTGGACCTAGCCCCCAACACAGATGTAACTGATGGGTAGTTTGATCTTCATGTGGGTCCCCTAGTAAGTTGAGTGGGTGCAGTCTATGACATGGACTTTGTTGTCTGCTTTCAATCACTTCCCCCTAATGGGGCTACCTTCACTGGCCTTAGTGGATGAGGATGAGCTTGGTCCTGATGTGACTTGATGTGCTGGGGTGGGCAGTGGGGTTCCCCTTTTCTAAGGAGAAGGAAGGGGACTGCAATCTGGATGTAAAGTGAATATATACATTTTTTTAAAATACAAAAACAGAAAAAAAAAACAACAAAGCAAACCTCAGATTGGATTGTAAGTACAGTGTTGAAAGAAAAAAAGTCCGTTTGTTTGCACAGATATAGTGCTCAAGACCTGCACAGGTTCAAACCAGACAAAATCCCAGCACTGAGCAGAGGAAGTGGACACAGAGTCCCACCCTTAACCAAGAAGCTGTTTGCAATTGATGCCTGCTGGGAAAGAGAAATCAGTTTTCTCCAATGAGTGTCAAAGGGTATATCAACCACACTCCACAGCAGGCCAATGTCCAGGAGTAGTTAGCCAACGCAAAATAGACTCCATGGAGTGTGTGTGTGTGTGTGTGTGTGTGTGTGTGTGTGTGTGTGTGTGTGTGTGTGTGTATGCATGTGTGTGTGATATTTTTGTTTTGTCTTGGTCATTTTTGTTTGTTTATGAGAGGGAGAGAGACAGAAGAGAGCACATGTAGTTGAGTGGTTGGGTGGCTAGGGAGGTGAAGGAATCTCAGAGAAATTGAGGGTGGGGAAAGAATATGATCAAATGTATTGTACAAAAAAATTAAAGTGAGTATGTTAGCTAGAGGATTTATCTGTGAATATCCATGACTAGAAGAATGCCATGTCTTTTCCTGTTACTGTGATAAAATGTCCTGACCAAGCAACTTAGGGAGAAAGGTTATTTAGAGCTCAGTCCTTCAGGATGGGGAAGATAGGGTGGCAGGATCTTAAAGCTGACGGTCACACTACATCCAACATCAGGATGTAGAAAGGGATGGGTGCATGCTGGTGTTCATCCCTTTTTCTCTGTACAGTCTAGAATCCCTCAGAGGGAATGTTGCCTCCTGCAGTGGGTAGGGCTTCTTAGCTCAATGAACACAAGCAAAATAATTCCCTGCAGACATGCCCAGTAGTGCTTTCCCGAGGTGACTCGAGATTCTGCTCACAATTAGCACTAAGCATCCTAATTTCGAATCCTGAAAGCCTATGCATCTGTACTTTGCAACGACGAGCTTTGGAATGTATGTTGGTGACACACAGACATCTCTGCTTCTAGATCACATTTTCAAGATGCTTCTGTGGCAGTCTCTCCCAAAGCACCATTTTTTTTTTTGGATGGCAGGCAAAGAGAGTCAGAGAAGATGAAGGGGGTATGCAACCAGGCAATACAAGAGCCGGCTGACCAACTGTCCATTCTGGACCATTCTCAACCTGAGCCAGAGTTACCTGGTGGTATGTTTGGCACAAACACTGGTGCAGAAGCACCTCATTCATGCCTGAGCTGGAGTCCTTTACCCACACAGCATCTCTGCTCTCCTAACAACCCCAGGTTGACATCTCCAGGTTGTTGAGAAACACTTGACACTTGGATCTCCTTTTACATCCACAGTAAATAATATTTAGACTTTCAAAGCTGGAAGGAGATGCTCAGTAGGCTAAGGTAGCAGCCCATGTCGACAACAAAAGAAGTGTTCTGACCTTTGGGTGAACAGAAGAATTTAAAAAGCTATTGTTAAAATGTGGTACAGGGAAAGCATGATTTAAATGTAAATCTTTTATCTCCAAAGCCATAAAAGACTATGCCTTGGAGGTACAAGAAAATACAAGCTCTAATGTGCAGCATATAAAAAAAAAATTAAAACATTTAGTGCTGCAGCAAATCTGCTTTTCTGAACTGCATTTTCCCAGCAAAGCACTCAGAGTATATAGTATTGTATTTATATTTAAAACGAGCTGTTCTTTAACCATCTCATCTCCAGTTCCTCGAGTTTGGGTTGTAACTTGGAATCTTCGTTCCCTGGCAACGCTGCCTCTCTCTTGCTCTTCACCTCAAAGATGGTCCTATGCCTTTACCTGTAAGGACTTGAGTCCCCTTAGTCAGAAGATGGACATCTTGGATGCTCTCCAGCCCCACAGGCTGCTGAAGTCTCAGAGAAAGACAGAGCCAAGGTCAAAGTTCATAGCTCCATATCCAAACCCCTTGACCTGTTCCAATGGCTTAGAGGGAAAAGAGATAAAAAGCCAGCAATTATTTGGACTAGGCTGTGGATGAAGTGGGCTCCTGGCAAGCATTGTATATGGGCTGCAGATTGAGCACAGTTGGAGCTCAGGTTCTTGCCCAGACTTTCTTCTTCCTTTTCCATATGGCTCTCTTGGTGCTGACTGTACCTCTCTCTAAACTAAGTCTGCTTTCCCTTTTAGGAGTTCCCCACCTTTCTTCCGTGCTCACCTCTCCATGGTGATGGCTCCTCTACCCTGGCACTTGTTTCTCAGGCCTTTTCCCTGATATCACATTAGGATGGGGCAGATTTCTTCCCTTGCTATCTCCAAAGAAATACATTTCTTGTGCATCCCTCAGTTGATATTTCTTTTCCATGACGTCAAGCACTCTGGGAGCACCTGAAACTAGGAACTCCATCTTTTGGGTGCCCAACACTGACAAACAACAGACATTTAAAGAAATGTGAATTACACCCTTTTGCCTTCCGAGTTTATTTCTTCAACACCCCACATAACCTACAGTTAGTTTCCTCTGCCAAGAAGCAGTCCTACTGTATTTTCCCTATACACAGACTAAAAACATTCTTTTCCTATGAAGTCTTACATACCCATGTGTTTCTCCATAGCCCCAGTGCAATGATTAAAGGTTGAAATGCGTAATTTTGTATTTATTGCTTCGCAATTTGACTCTAAGATTATCAAGAACAGGTCGTGTTTATTGTGTTCTTTGTTTTTTGGAATATATATATATTCAGGGTAATACTTGATATTTAAGACCATGGTAACTATTTTTGTTAGCTTAGAGATGAAGGCTGTCAATGAATGATTTTCAAAAAGTATATGTGCTCATTTGTTTTCCTATTTGTGCTAAGGATCGCTAGTTATTATCTCAAAAAAAAAAGTCTTTCAAATCCCTCCAATGCATCTGTTATTAGGCAGTCTTTTTCTGCTTATTGTTCTTCAAACCTCAACCTCTCAGCTTATGTTTGGTTACTCTGCCATGGAAGCCACACATATATTCAGAACAATCTCAATATATGCCTAGCTGTGCTGCTAGTGTTGTTAACTTGACACAAGCGAGTATCATCTGGGAAGAGGGAACCTCAATTGAAACAGTATGTCAGTCACATTCTTCTGTACACCAGTCTGTGGGGAATTTTTTTGATTAGTGTTTAATATGGAAGAACCCAGGCCAAAGTAAGCAGTGCCCTCACCCCGGGCAGGCAGTCCTGAACTGTAGAAGAAAGCAGGCTGAGCAAGCCATGAGGAGCAAGCCAACAAGCAGCACTCCTCCATGGCTCTGCTTCAGTTTCTGCCTCCAGGATACTGCCTTGAGTTCCTGCCCTGAGTTCCCTTCACAGCAGACCAGGGCTGTAAACAAAATAAACCCTTTCCTCCCCAACTTGCTTTTGGTCATGATATTTATAATCACAGCAGAAGAAACATGACTAGGACACTCACATATATTCTTAGTCAACCATAAACATGTATCCAAAATTTTGTCATCGTGAAAACAAAACCAGAAGTTTTTCCATGTCCTTAGCCACATAGCACAATATATGTAGCAGCAACTGTCTATCATTTACACCTTAAAACCATTATCTCCATGAAGCATGGCCATCCTGTCTGATATTTAAATGATGTGAAGTTCCCCACGATACAACAGATGGTTATTGAATCTCTCTACCACACACAGATCCCTCATTACCATTAGTCAAATGGCTACGACTTTCTCAGTTGCCACCAAAATGTCTCTCAGCTGTGGTTTCAACAACTGTCACCTCCGAACTCATGGCTGCAGTGTAGCTGCCACCGAAGAACTCTTGAGAAGTAGGACTCTCAGTGCTTAAATAGGCTATGAGGGGTCTACGCTCAGAGCAGGTAGGTGCTGGTTTAAAAGGGAAATGTTTGTCCCACATGACCTTACATCTTCCTTCCTGACCTCCTGCTGTGGAGTGGTGCAATGAGAAGCCCTCCACACAATGCTCAGGAACAGTTCCCTGATTTTGAACTTCCTAGCTTCCAGAACAATAAACTCTCTCTCTCTCTCTCTCTCTCTCTCTCTCTCTCTCTCTCTCTCTCTCTCTCTCTCTCTCTCTCTCTCTCTGTGTGTGTGTGTGTGTGTGTGTGTGTGTGTGTAAAACCTTGCAACTTTTCCTCTAAGTTTAAAATTACATGAAAACAAAATATAAGAAAGCAAGCTCTTCACTGGGTTATTTACAGAAAATGAGAGGGAAAAGTGGAAACAACCCACATGTTAAAAATAGGAGAAAGGCTAATTAAATTATGATGCATTTACATGATGAAAACTAAAGAAGGCATTAAAAGTGCTTACAAAAAAGTCAAGGAATTGGAAGGATTCTTAATTTATAGCAAATTAAACATAGTTGAATAAAGTTGCAAATATATTAGCACTGTAAAAAAACAAAAATTATCAATCATTGATGGAACCATGTTTTTTTTATCATATTGTTTCTTTTCTCATACATCTCCAATAACTCTTATGTAATAATTTTATAGAAAATAAAAATATATTAACTCCTGGTCTTTGTTTTCTTTGGGGGGGATGTGTCTATTGACTAGGGGTGAGGAGAGAAAACAATGTTTGTCTACCGGAAGGGGCTAGCTTGGAGGCCAATGTTATAATATAACTCAGTGTCAGAACGGTGCGCATCCCTCCAGCCTGTTCTGAAGTTGCTTCTCCATGCCTGTACTCCCTGTTCACATGGTAAGACTCCAGCACGGGAAAATGTACGATAGCTACCATTTTTCTAGTAGCTCTGAATCATGTGGGAGAGCTGCCTGCTAGGATGCTTTCCGAGCCGGATCCTTGGCAGTGTTTGAAGCAGTAGCTTAGTGATCAGGAAGCCTGAATTTGAAGAGTGACTCGTAACTAAACATGTGACCTTGCAAGAATTCTTAAATCACTCTGAGCTCTAGTTTTCTCATCCATAAAATTGGCATGTTAGCACTTAACTTGTCATGTAGCTATAAAGACAACAGGGATAAGTCACGCAATTGATGTGTGGGGTGCGCCTCCAACATGTCAGGGACTAGTGCTCGTGCGGAGATTGTCTCTTGATCTTTTATAGTCTAAGATGAAAAGAGGAATGCATATTCAACTCTCTTTAACCAGTAAGACCTGGGACCTGCACAAACATTCTATGATTTGGTTTTTTTTTTTTTTGACACTAAAGACAAGATAAAAGATGACAAATTAGAAAAAATCATCCTATTAATAATATTGAGGTTTTTAGCATGTCATGTTCTGCCTTGAAATTCAGAATCATTTTTTCCCAACTCCGGAAGAAGTGTGCTCTTATGCTTTTCAAAGGGTCAAAAACTAAAGATAGCCCACAAAACCAAGCAAAGTGTTCCTTTGGAATTTTATTCCCTCACAGAGAAATACTTGCTAGAAATCCCCTGCGTTACTTTTCTCACTGCTGCCAAAATACCTGACAAGAGCAATGTAAAGAAAAGAAGCTTTTATCTTGGCTCACAGTTAAAGCATAAGGTTCCTTGTAGTGAGGAAGGCGTGGCAGCCAGTGTGTGAGGTAGCTGGTTACAGTCTAGAAGCCAAAAGAGGTGAATGTTAGTTCTCAGCCCAGAGGATTGCTTTGGAGCCCCAAGCATTTCTCTGCTAGAGCTCCAAGGCTGAATGAACTGAGGGGCCATGCCAGGACAGCAGCCATACACAAGTGAGCAGCTGTTGAAGCGTCTCCCCTCCACAGCAGTTGCTCTGCTCCTCATACAAGAGCCACCTGATGGCATGCAAAAAAAGTTTAGAGGTCCTGTACCTTGCATTGTTCCCCCATGTCAGGCATGGCACTTGAGGCTTTCATGTCTCC
This sequence comes from Acomys minous, assembly GCF_964271855.1. Lineage (NCBI taxonomy): Eukaryota > Metazoa > Chordata > Mammalia > Rodentia > Muridae > Acomys > Acomys minous. The sequence goes on along the minus strand of NC_140486.1, from coordinate 98,076,999 downwards.
CCTTCTGGGATGCAGTCTCGCTTTCACCTCACATCCATGTTTTTCTATTTCTCCCCTTCGGAATAAGGATGTTTAGCACGTGCCTGTCTTAGTATCACACAGTCCTTTCGTATGCCAGGAAGTGTTGAACTTTCTTTTGTTTTTCTGAGGGGGCTTAGAGCCCACTTTGTACCTAATTTACAGAAGACTGCCAGAGGAGTTCTGAGCAGTGCTGGAATAGCTAAAACTTCAGGTATTCTTAAGGACTGGGTGAATGCATTTTTCACTGTAAAATAAACATGAGTCGCTGAAAGCCAGGGGTGGAATGGTAGAAGCTGGATGTTGACTAGCCACATATATATTTGATCTCCACTAGAAAATGAAGGAATCTTTAGAAGATGGGGCCTCAGGAGCAGTCTCTTGAAGAGCATTGTGAATAACCAGCATATTCTTCCGTCCGTTTTATATTTTTTATATAAGATGAGTTTACACTACCACATACACCCTGTTTGGTTTTTTTCTTTTCATCCAGCACTTGTCCCAAGGCTCAAAACATGGGTCTATCCAGTCATCAACTGAAGTTACTAAAACCTGAGCTGAAAGAATCCTTTTCTCTGTAAATGACCTATTTCAGGAATATTGTTTCAATGATGGGAAACTTACCCAGTCCACGAAACAATAAAATCAACTTGGAATATTTCAAAAATCCCCAAACAATGCACATAGTCATCTCTCAGGAAACCTTGAGAATATCTGGGCTCCTGAGTGAAGATGAACCTATCTTAGATCCTTATTATTACTAGCCTTTTGAGGGGAAAAAGAAAGATAAACAAAAAACATATTTTATACATTTCCAATAAGATAAAACATTCTCGTACAAACCTGCTCAAAATTGGATCCCCAAATAAAATTGTTTCAGGGTAAAGGCAGAAAGACCAAGTAATTCTAATGGCCAAAGCATCAATAAAAAGGGGGTTTGTTCCCCCCCCCTCTCTCTCGATCACCCTTTCTGTCCTTCTCTCCCTGCTCCCCCCTCTTTCTTTACTCAGGCTCACCCACAAGACCCTATGCCCTGTCCTCTAGCAAAATGTAGCTGAAAGTGAATAAATCCATAAATATTAACTAACAATAATGATGTGCTCTGCTTAGCCCCAAGGGTATTTATAAGGAAGAATGCATGAGCAGCGTGTAACAAGGAAATAAAGCTGTAACGATGAACTAATCAACACTGAGTTTGAGATTTAATCTTACGTTCATTCATTATTTGCTGTGTGTGTGCAACGCAGATGTCAAATCTCAAGGAACTTAGAGCGCACAGTGGTAAGCAAACACTGGTCATTTAGTCAGAAAGCTCGGGGGATTTTTCATTTTGGTTTTCTTCCTTTTTGAGATAGGCTCTTCCTGTGTGGCCCTGACTGGCTTAGAATTCACTGTGTGGTTCCATGTTTCCTTAAGCCCATGGGCTACCTTCTTACATACGCATTGTGCCACCACACCTAGCTCTTCAGAAATATTTCTATGGGTTAATAAAATACACAACAGTCCAACTTCAGTTCAGATCAATACTGGGTTACCCAAAGCTCCTCTGACGAGGGAATTGAGGTGCCTGAGAATCATGAGGGAGCAGCCAGAGAATTACCAGAGAGCAGTGAGCGTTGTGAATTTCTTGTCTCCTATGTAATAGTCTTCAAGTGTTGATGGTAGAGCGCAGAGCAGTTCACAGGCTTAGCCCAGGTAAACCAGTCAGTCATGGTGGACCCAACTGCATCCCTACCCTCTCAGGCATAACTCACTTTCCCAGATAGACTTTCATGCTTCCTCCTTCCAAGTGGATCAGTGAGTGGACACTAATGATGGCACTCATTCTTAGATGTGTGCCTCAACTGTGTGACTCAAAAGTTTCAGATCAAATGTGACCAATATCGCCATCATATAAGAACTCAAACCAAGCCCCTCCTTCCTTCTTTTGGGGAGGACGGGAAATGGTGAACCAATTCACCATCCCACTTGTTATTTTTGACAAAAATAAATAAAATATTGGCTCACTAGAAAAAGTATAAGTAGTGATTTTATACTATTTTCAATTTTATCTTTAGGTGTTAATGGAAAGGGCATCTGATTTCACCAAAGCCAGAAAACAAGTTCTTGACAACACCACTGTCTTAAGAACCCAAAAAGTACATTTATGGATTTATTTAGTAAAAAATTGCTGGCTAGTATATTTGGTCCCAGTAAGGGGACCTCAAGAGTAGAGAAGTTACTATTATAAAGATCTGCCTTTAAATATGTCAACCCCTGACATGAGGGACTCCATGGAAAAGAACAACGTGTTTTCAGTCAGGTTCTGCCAGGGGACATGTTAGTAAGCTAATCCTGACCTGAAAGAAAAGGACAAAGTGAACCACCAGGACAAAGACATGGGTGACAATGCACTGGGGTTGGCTCAGGGATAGCTGATGGCCAGGGACACAAATGGCAAAGTGGCTCTTGTGTTCCAAGAAAGAAATGACACAGGTTGCAAGGAACAGAGATGGATAAGGATGGCACCAGAAGGGAAGCTGAAGCCAGAAACAAGCTGCAAAAGTTGAGTTTTGTGACAGCAATGGAAAGGCGCTGAAATGTTTAGAGCAGATAAAAAATGTATTAGAACTGCTCTTTGGGCACATGCCTAGAGATCTGGATGTGGCTTAAGAAATATTTACAGAAGGATTTTTATGAAAAGAACATCATCCAAAACAGACAAACAAAAAAAGCTGAATTACACCAGATAAAATAGACCTCATTAGCATATTCCTTGCTATTAAGAAAATTGGTGTTTCAACCTAGGTTGAACTAAAATTTACCTTTGCATTGTTGCAAAATTTTTAAGGAAAGTGTTGAATGAAGCGAATCCTTAGTAGACGTGATTGCTATTCTATTCTTTTTTAAAGAGAAGCTTTTTTTTTTCTGACTTTGGTGCAGTCCTAGGGTAACCATTTAAACATCAAAAATGTACTTGGATAATTACAAATAAATATTAGTTATTCATTAAGGGAGACCTGGCATTTCACTGATCTTAAAATTATAAACTTGCATTAAAAAGAAAGAAAGAAAGAAAACCTAACACATGAGTAATTTAGAACTGGCTTCTCTCCAAGGCAGGGTTTACTTTACCAGCTTTAACTGATTTGCTCACAATGTTAGCAGGCAATTTTGGAATTGTGTAACCAAAATCTAAATGGCTTTTAATAGCCCCAAAGAATTAATATGTCTTCTACAATGTGAGCAATTTATTCCCTCACACTAGTAGATTCTGGTTCACTGATTATTAGATTCTGGGATTATTTGTAAGAAAAATAGGTGAACAAAGTCCTCTTGTAGATTTTCCCCTTTTTGTTTGATTGTGTTTATTTTCCTTGGGTCTTTTCCATCGATAGTAAGTCATTCATTTCTCAATATTAGGCACAATGGTGTGCCAGATATTGCAATGCATTGTGGGACCTGGGTGATAAAGTTTCAGTTTCTGTCTTCAAAGGATCCACCAGATGGTAAGGGATACTAGAACAGAAATGAAGTGTATTTAAATAAGGCAATAAATCCCATGGCAGGTCTCAAGGCACATGGAACAGCATGCACCCACCTATGGACATAGCTTCTCTGAGCAGGGACTTTCTTTGAGTGTCTGATTAAAAGACATTTCGGACAAAGAAATGAAGACCAGAAAAAAAAAAAAACCAATGCTGAGTATGTTAGAGAAAGTTAATTAGTTAAGACTGGACAGGAGTGTTTTATACAGAAGATAGAAGGGAGCTGGACTGCCAACAGAGGTGAGGCATCTCACAGGGGCTTTACATTCCAGCCTAAGTATCTTGGCAGCTGGGAAAGTGTCTGCACCAGAGCTCCACGCAAGCCTCCAGCCTCCTAGACACAGAACACCCCTTAGGTCTGTTCTCTTCATTCCCAGAAGGTGTTGGCATCCTGAGCAGGTGACAGAGCAACAGCAGATTATGAGAAATCTAGAAGTGAAAGCCCAGTGTCCCCGAGGCAGCTTCCACTACCATCACGTCATAACCTGCCACAGACTTTCATTTTTCATCCTTCTTGTGTACTCTCACATCAAACTAACAAATGCCTTTGGGATTTAAATCACAATGATTTAGTTTACAAAATCAATGATAGAACAAAATTAAGACAAGAAAATAGTGCTTTTAAGAATAGCTTTTCAGTGCAAGTTTCTTTGGGAGGACTCTAAGAAGCCTAATGGAAACTTGGAACTGACTTTAAAACATTTGGTGCCTTGCAAAGAAATAAAAGCAATGGAGAGTGGGATGTGAAAGGTAAAGTGGTATCTCAAATCATGCATGTATATGTTTGCATACATGCTTGACACATGCTATATGTGTAGACATGTGAGTGTTCGTTTTCTTTTGCATTATACCATTTAGGCAACGGCATGGCTTTCCAGATGTGGTAACTGTTAGTAGGGTGAGGTATCAACCACAAGCATTCACAGAATAACATTTCAAAGACTTAATTTGAATATTAAGAGCAAACACAGGAAGTCTCAAAGCAAAGCAATGACATCATAAATCTAAAAGTGGGGAAGAATTTGGAGAGGAGAGACCTCCCTGGGAGCCTTGATCTGAAAATACTCTAGAGCTGGGATGGGAGTAAGAAAAGGAAGAACTCAGCTTCCTGGAGAAGTCTGGTTCCCCTCTATGTGACTCAATTTTCTTGCTGCTGTCATCAAACACAGGGCAAAACAAAAGTGGAGGAAGGAAGCCTTTACTGTGGCTTACAGTTCGAGAGGATACATGCCACCGTGCAGGGGAAGACACAGGAGCAGGGAGGCAACAGGTCATGTTGCATCTACTATCTAGAAACAGAGAGTAAACAGGGAATGGAGCTAGGATATAAACCCTCAAGACCCGCCCTTAACTACCCATTTCCTCAAAGGAGGCTCTGAAATTAGTGCAGTAGTTTAGGGCTGTTTAAAACACAAGCACGGGGGTGGGTACATTTCACATTTAACCCACAACAGCCTCTGATCCTGCCCTATGGGTAGGATGGAGAAACGTAAGGCTTAAAGAAAATGGTTGCCTTGTAGGATCTGGACAAGATGGCTTATTTTGCTTTGTCTGTCTAGGGGTTCCTCTCTAAATCCTGTTTTCTTACATCTATGGTCATTACCACTGTAAAATCTAAGACTCCTATGAAGAGAGTATGGAAGAAGGCAGTCCTGTTTTAGAAAAACAAAAGTTAAACGACTAAAGTATACCAAAGATATACCAAAGCAGCCAAGATCCTTCCAAAACATACTTTTTATTCACCCCAGATGTCAGGAAGAACCTTCATGTGTGATGCAAAGTAGTCTGTTGTCAGATGCTCAGTGCCATTCATAAAAACTCAACCCTATTCTCTAAGCATCTAAGGCATTAAAAGTCTTTTTGCCAAGATGAAAATAGGCATCAAAAAACTCTAACAACCAGAAGCAATCAGGCCAACTGGTCAACCATGGCAGGGGGCGGAGGTTCAATGCAGCCCTTGTGTTTAACTGTAGAAAACAAAACTGATCTCTCCAAGTCAGGACCAAGAAAGAAGCATGAAGTTACTAATTATACACTCAGGGGTTTATTCTTCCCTAGATACGGATGCCTAACTCTCTTCAAAATGAATGAGAGTGTAGTCAAAGATGCAGGAGACCGGGCTCTGAGGCAGCAACTGCAGAGGTAATGAAATCCTCTTATAAGCCCATGTTGCCTCATAACGATGGGGCATTTTCAAAGCTGGAGTTTGTTAACTAGCAAGGACTCAATACAACTATTCACTGTACTGCCTTCCAAGGAAAAGCCCCCAGTGTGCATTGAATATTTTAGTATTTTTTTAGAAATGATTAGGTTTTTTTAATTGCTAGAAAAAGTATTTAGGTAACACCACTTTCACAATTTTTTCCAGTAAGAAGTACAGTCAGGAACTAAGGAAAAACAGAATTTTACCACACCCTTAATTTTGTTCTTTATTTTTTTTTAACCACATTGGTGAACAAAACAATGAAATAATATGTGTGGTATGTGCATCAGTGAAAGTGTTGCATGCTATTACTTATAACATAAAGAGTCAGAGGGTAGAAAATGTTGTAAAAGATGGCACAATATTCTTTTAAGCAGAAACTCGAATTGACACACAATGCACTACACACATTTTAAGGCATGTTTCTTCTGCCTAGAGGCTAATGCTTGAAGAGATACTAAAACTGCAGGTGGGAAACAACCTGGCCCCTAAACTCTACTACCTACAAATTACCAAAGTCAAGGTTTTCCATCTTTCAACTTTTTCCCCACCCAGATACCTTTAGTTTTACAAAATTAAGATTCTGGGTCTATACAGTTCAAATTGTACTTCTTAATGTTTGATAGATATACTTTATTATATGTTTATTAAACAATTTGTAAAAACATTATTTTAATCAATCAGGTCATTGAAAGTGTTATTTTAATTATTTAACAAGCAGAGTTTTATGGAACTGTTTCCCCTTCCTTTGGTGTTATAAATAGACCAAGATCTACATTCTTGCTTGTAACATTTTCTATGTCAAATATTAAGTGCATTTCTATGAGTGAGATTTCTTAACAGGCCATTTTGATACACAATGCCTACTTAGAATACTAAAACAATAAAACCAGGAAGAGAGTTTAAAAGTCAATCTATCACCCATCTTTTGCTTATAGTTGTCTTTTTAGATACAAGTTCACTACTAGGTTCTCAGTATATTTTCAGAAATACGATGGCATGAATTTTTAAAGAAGACATTGGTACATGACAGAAATTCTTTCGAAGTTAAATTTTGTGTTTGTTGGACTACTGAATGAAGTGTTGATTTGAGGGATCAAATGGTTGATGAATGGCACTATCCATTTCTCTGTCTACCATACCATGCTTACTGTCACTGTTCTCCTTAAGACATACAAAGACATCAACCAAAATGGCATACATAGCAAGGAACAGTAAGACCAGGCACATATCATCAAGGATGACCAAGGCAACTCAAGAAGAGGAAAAGGGTGCTACAAGTAGGCAAAAGAGTTAGGGACAGCCCCTGCTCCCACTGTTAGGATTCCCACAAGAACAGCAAGCTACTCAGCTATAACATATATGCAGAGGATCTGGGACACCCCTATAGGCTCCTTGATCTCTGTGATCTCCCATGAGTCCTGGTCAGTTGCCTCTGTGAGATGTGCTCTTGTGGTGTTCCTTACCCCTCTGGTTCTTGATTTTCCTGCCCTCCACCTCTTCCATAGGACTCCCCGAGCTCTGCCTAACGTTTAGCTCTGGTACTCTGTATCTGCTTCCAACAGTTGCTGGATGAAATCTCTCTGGTCACTTTGATGTCGGGATAGAATATATGAGAGGATAATTTTTTTTTAAAGAGAGAGAAAGATCATGAACATATTTCTAATAAAAATTAGCATAGCAATCAAGAAAGAAGGAAGGAAGGAAGGAAGGAAGGAAGGAAGATAGATAGATAGATAGATAGATAGATAGATAGGTAAAGACCAGGACCAAAGCCGGGCAATCCAAAGCATGTGAGCCACTGTTCTCTCTCTAACACAGAGATTATTTGTGGGGGAGACACATGACAATCAAGGTGGGAAATAAAGGGCCTCTGTGGCATTTGGATAGTGTAGCTAGACAATGACATGGAAGCCCTGCTGGCATTTCTGCAGACTTATGTGTCTAGTCACCATGAGAAGAATGAGGATAATTCATCAGAAAAGAATCAAGAAATACAAGCGAACACCCATCCTAAGGTATTGTTTGAACCTGCAAGCCAGGAATTGGCTTAAGTGAGTAGGGCCAAAAAACCAAACCAAACCAAACAAGCAAACAAACAAAAACAATGATCCTGTTGAAAAACTAGCTTGAGCTATGGTTATTATACTTATGTGAAAGAAACTTAACTTCTATACTGAGAGATGATCTTTTCCTGTGTAACAGCTAGTTAGTGGCAAATAGCCTCCTATTTGCTAGAGTTAACCTCAGATAAACGGTGTGGTGAAATACAGGTTTGGGAAAGATTTCAGGACTACCCCCAAGAAACAGCAATGTGAAACTGGGGGAAATGTTAAGATAAACCTGAGGCTGTGCCTCTTGAATGTGCAGATTGCTGTATGCATTGGGAGAGAAGGGAGTTTTGCAAACACTGCCTGGTGCTCCATTGCAAGGCAAACTCCATAGCATCTGCCCACCCAAGTGGGGTTTATCCGGCTCTCTATTTGCATATGATCTTTTGTTTTCTTTTGATGCTCTCTTCTATTATTTAGGGAGGTTAGGATGGCTACCTGTAAAGGCTGAGCCACAGAAAGGGAAGCAAATGACCCAATGCATCGCAAACAATCCTGCACCGCCAGGGAGTACACACCCCTGAGATCTCCAGCAGTCCTCTTCACATGGTACACTTTCGGGGGTGGGGGGTAGGGGATGGGGGGTAGGGAGGGGGGTAGAAACAACTGCCTGTCCCTCACCTCTGAGTGAGATCGGAAGAGCTTGTCCTTAGACTTGCCCAGATGGAGTACAGCAAAGAATCAACTCAGCACAGGAAAGACCCAAGTGATACAAGCATGCATCCTGGCTCCAAGTACACACTTACCCCCACCACACATACTCACATATGCGAGCACATGAAAGCTCACACACTCAAATGTATAAACACACCAGCCATGCTGCCAATTAGCCATCGTTGTGATAACAGGTGCTCTTTGTGGGAGAGGAAGAAAGAACTGGAAGCCATCCATGAACTCCTGGTGCTTCGTTTGTACTTGAGTTTACACTGGTAAGAAGGAAATGAAGAATGTCCTAGCATCTTGTCATTCCTTGACAGTCGCTATTTGAAATAAATCCCCCAGGAAATTTGTACTCTTTAATGCTCAGATGCTCCCAATCTATTTGCACGATTTAGCTGGGATCCACAGATACCGGGCCCCACCCTCTCACATCGTGCTTTCTGTCTCCTTGGTTGAATTGTAGGAGCAAAGTAAACAGAGGTCTCTGTTCAAGTTTCCTTTTTCACAAATGAGCCATAAAATTGTCCATTAATCAGTGCTGGTTCCCAGGGGCCAGTTTGCATTGTGGACGTTTCCTTTTCCTTTCCTGATCCCCATTTTGTTGAAGAGATTACTTGGAAAGAGAAAAAATGGCATGGCACACAGTAACAGAGTTAGAAAAGGCCGCTTTTGTCTTTTGCTGTATGCAGCTTCTAGCCTGAGCCAAATTCTAGTCATTCAGCCATTCAAATTCCAGAATTTACTCTTGTTCACTTCAGACATACTTTAGCATTTAAAATACTCTTTCTCCTTCCCAGAGGACATAGAGTACCCATTTACTCAGACAAGTGCTGCATGTAAGTTCTTTAGTCCTGTAAACATCCCCAGAGGGTCTTCAGTAAAGGACGCCGCGATCACAGAAAGACTGAGACAACGCGAGTCATCACAGCTCTATATTTCAGGGCTCTCCCCACCTGTGAATTCCTGCACAGGGCATCAGTTCTGGCAGCCTCTGCACTTATCTTGAAAGTGTTTCCTTTAAAAACAGAAGGAGGAAATCTATACGAAGTTTGAGCTGTCTGAGAGAACAGCGGGCTCAGACTGCCCACCTTTCGCTTTCTCTCTGGGGAGCTGGAAGAGAGACCAGCCTTACATCCTGCTTTCCGTGCCCCCACAGCCCAGCTGGATAAGACTCTCACACACAACAGACACTGCTGCACCCTCACCAGCAGGCAAGCTGCTTTTACATCAGTAGATTTAGTGCTCATCAGTTTTGAGTGCAGTATTAAAAAAAAAATACGCAAAAGTCAGTACAAGATTAGTACAAAATATTTGGTTTTGTTTTTTCAGCATGGTCTTTTATCATCGAGGCTGGTCTTGAACTTGCTATGTAGCTAAGGCTGGTCTAGAACTCCTGATTCCCTAGGGTTAGAGAGAGTCTCATCATTCTCTGTGGTACTAAGGATGGAACCCCAGGCTTTGTGCTTACTTGGCAAGCACTCTGAGCTGCATCCCCAAGATCCCCAAAATTGTTTTTGATGGGTATTTCAAAAGAACATACTTCATTTGGTTCAGAGTGGCTGGTGCTTTGTGGAACTTCTTTCCCTCCCTTTTGCATTTAGCTCCTTATTTATATTTAGAATAAAGCTCCTGTACCCTCTCTTAAGGGACTTCTTTCTTTTGCTTCATCATTTTCAAAAAAGCTAAACTGTTTTTCTCACCTGGTGGGAAGAAAGACCCATGAGGATAGGATAACTGGTGAGAATTTGTATTTCTAAAAGCAAGCCACTCTGAGGTTAACTTGGAGGCTAAATGGTTTTGAAAGTTTATCTCAGAACCCTTAAGGCTAAATACTGATTACCCTCAATAAACTAATATGTTGGTTTGAATTAATGAATTGTTCATTAATGTTCTTCTGAGGGTAGATGGCTTCATGATAAGCCTTCTACTCCATAAGCATTCCTCCAATAACAACTGTCCATCTGAAAGTCTGGACTTGCACTGGATGTGACTCACTCACACCCAGCGAGCCATTGCTCTCATTCAGAGAAGTGTGAGTTCCTTGAATCATCGATTTTGTTAGCACAAACATGTTGGATTTCGCTAACATACCTGTAGACTTTATTAGCCTACCTTCCTTTACATATCCTGCAGGCCTTAGCAGTTTTGCACATTTAATTGAAACACACTGGATTCTATAAAAATTAAAAAGGGAGAAGATGCTCGAATCAAAAAGGAATTTCCCATAATCTCTCTACTCTGAGCTCTTGGACAGTTGACAGTCCCTGCTGCCTCACATCCCACAATGTTGTTTATGCAGCTCAGATCTGGAGTCACATCTAACTCCAGATTGGTTTCAGTCAAGCTCTGTGAAATCTCTTGGCTTTTGTGTTGCGGGGAGGAGGGGTTGGGGTGTTGGGGGTGGACTGCACTGTCCAGACTGGAGGCCAAGAGACATCTTCGTTATCCATACTGCCCTTGGCATCTTGTCACCCAGGAAAACTGTCTTGGAAAAGCAGAGGATGGAAGGCCAGTTCCTGTGTCTGGACAAGAATTTGCCAAGTCTGTTCCATCCATCTGCCCAGGCCTGGTGACTTGTGTGGCTTCCTAAGTAACTTAACCCTGACATACAGCGGGGCGAGCCAACTACCGCTGAGTTCCTATGTGAGGCAAATCACATTATCCTCCTTGGAAACAAACGACGCATTTTAAGAGTAACATATGTAGGCTCTGGCCTCATTCTCTGGCATGCTGCTAGGAGCCAAAAGGGATTCCTGTTAGGACAAGGTGGCCCTTCTTAGGAGTAGGTGAAAATCTCAGATAATCCACATTGCCCATATAGCCGTCCAGTAATTCTTTCCTTACTGACCTTCACAGGAGAGACCAGGTTGTTCTTGGATAGCAGAGCAGGATTGCAAACACACACTTCTCTGAGAAGTGAAGAAAATGTGCTACCTTCTCTGTGGATATATCACAAACCCACCCAGGCTCTGGCAACCTACCTCATGGGGCAAGCTCATTGCTTAGCAGGAGGAGACTCCCAGAGGCCTTTGCTGTATCACTTAAATTAGAGTCGCCTCTAAGAACATCAACTCCTCGCTTCCTTTATCTAGGCAGGAGGTTCCTGCTGAAGCTAATCTGAGCAAGTGGCAGCTGAGCCACGTCCCTTTGAAGCTCATATAATTTCAAAAGCATTCTTTTAGGAAAAAGGGGATAGGAGGAAACATTCAGTACCATGAAAATAAAATCTTGTGCAAAGCTTAAGTTTGTGGAGAAAATATAATTTTAAAAAAATATTAATTTTAAAAACTGAGAATTACTACAAATGCTATAAAAATAAGTACAATTAGTTTACATTGATATCTTAATCACATCTATGCAATATCCTCCTCAAGTTTCAGCTATAAAGTTTTGACTGACTTTTCATTCAACAATGACTTACATTATTTTCCATAGAGACAAGAGAAATGATACTGAATATGCATCTACTATGGCGAATAAACATTGGTGTGCAGTGTTGAGTCATGAGATGTTAAATTCCCATTAAGAACTTGGTATGAGGTGACCACATGACTCAGATTTGGCATGTGGCTCCCTTCCTGAATGAGCTCTAACAGGCTGGGTATTTCTAGCTGTCCTGTTCAGCGGCTAATTTTTTAGACCCTTTGGTCAATATCACTGACTACCCAGCGTCCTGATTTTCAAGGAACACTCACACATTGGAGCTTTCAAGAAGTCACTGTCCACTTGAATGCCTTGCACCACATTTGCTAGAAAATTAAACCTTTCTCCAGCGTGCTTATCTAACTACTGTCTCTTTAAGTGATCAGCCAGTCAGTCCACTTCAGTGGGAAAATGTGTTTTTTCTATGACCTGACTAGAAATAAAAACTTGTATTGATTGCAATTGTATTTTGGGTGGTGAAATATTTTATCAGATTCATAGGAATACATAAGCATAATTCCACTGTATAGTCCACTTACATATACTGCTTACAAAGCACATTCTTGCCAGAAGAGAATTTTAATTTTTGAATAGATAGCAATGGAAATTGAATCCTCAGTTAGGACCTTATGCAAATGATCACAAGAAATATAATTTTACAGAGCCTTCTGGTCTTGTAGCTTTCACACATTATTTTCCCTTTGCCAGCCCAACTGAGAAGTGGAATATGAGGATTTCTTGGCTTCATGCCTTGGTATCAGTAGAGCTGCTGTATTGTTAATTCTACCTATTACAAAGGCAGTGCTAAAAACATAGCTGTGTGAAAACTATGCACTATTAAAGCATTTTCTACTAACTCCACATCTACATTTTCCCCAAATTAATTCCTTAGCTTGATACTAATGTCGCTTCTGGGTACTTTGGTGATGCCTGTGAGCAGGGGAGGTTGTTAATGTTACCTTACTTTTGTGAACACGCTGCTAGAGCTCGTTGTAGATGCTGTAGCTCAAAATTCATTAACTCTGCCATAAATTCATCAATACAGGAAACCTTCAAGGTAAATCCATGTAGATCACTATCATGTCAGAGGGCCAGAGCAACTGGAGAAATACAGTCAGGCTACAACCAATATAATGAATACACTGCCTATGAAGGGTTTTTTTTTTTTTTAAGTAACTAAGGCACTAATTAAAAGAAGTCCCATTTATAATTACCATGACCCAATAACACTAAACAATGTCAATGAATAATCTATTCCTTTAACTCCAAAGACTTTCACTGGTTTAAGTTCCAAACAACCTCAACTCTAGGTATTAAATTTTAGAGATGGGCATATGAGTCTCTACTTAGCAAAGTTTTTTATGATATTCTTTTCATATTGTATTTGCTGTATATGGAAATTTACTTGTGTAGGATTATGCCGCCAAACATGCTCAGCAATGCATATTGCTTAGATGTCTGCATTTGAAGGGCCAATGACCATTTGAAACTTGTGCAAATGTTGAGCACTTGCTTGTCCTCACCTTCCCCATCCCCAGGCTTTGCAAGAGCTCTGTCTTTCTAATGCCTCGGGCCAAAACCCTTGGTGACAACTCTCTTTCAGTACCCCACCACTACTGCGCTAGAAGTTGTTGGTGCTAAATGCTAAAGATACTCAGAATCCAACTCACCCTGGCCCCGTCCTTTCTGCATCACCTAGATCACTCTGGTGGAATCTGCTCTGCATTTCTGTACCAACTAGGCCTCATAGTTAGTAGCCCAAATCATCCTTGAAACACATACATTGTCCTACCCTTCTCCGGGGCAACTATTGGCTATTGATGGATGCTGGGAGTCATTGTCTTCAGTATGTCCCCGTTGGTGAACCTATCAGCCTCTGGAGCATATCTACAGACTCAAGGATGACCAAAGTTAAACTCCAAGGTTCACAAAACAAAACAAAAGGGCATCAAAGTGGAAAAGAAACTGTAGGGAAGAGGAAGGGTTGATAAGGGTGATGATGAGATAAAAATGATGAAGGAAACAGAATTGACTCTGCACATGAATGAAATCATCAAAAAACAAATTTTACCAATAAAAGGGAAGAAGAGCCTATGTTGGAGCACAGTCTTTATCTGTTTGCCACTTTCTAGTGACGGTCTTCCTGACTCCTAGGCAGGGTGCGCTGGATCCTCCCTCAGTTTTGCTTAATTAATGAACGGTGAATAAATTAGAGGGGAAAATAGAACTTAAAACATGTGTGTCACTAATAGTATTTCAAAACAACCCATCCTCAGGAGGTAATCACAAATTCAGTCTCAAATGTACACACATTCCTCCTAGTATTGTTTATAACATGCAAAGTAACTGGCATGGAATAAATTATGCATGACACAATCTGTCTCCACACAATGACATGAGATTATAAGATCATGTGGCTGTGCATGGCTTGTCATGGGTGGCTTGGATTTGAACCCAGAACCTCTTCATGGCACTCAGGTGTCTCTCCAAGCTCTAGGTATAGTACCTTTTAAATAATCTAGAATGATAACAGATAGTATTTGGGGGCTGGAGAAATGGCTCGGCAGTTAAGAGCACTGGCTGCTTTACCAGAGGTCCTGAGTTCAAGTCACAGCAACCACATGGTAGCTCACAACCATCTATAATGAGATCTGGTGCTCTATTCTGGTGTACAGGCATAACACTGTATATGTAATAAAAAAAAATACATTTTCTAAAAAATGCTAACTGAAAAATAATTAGAATATGCAGTATACATACTGCATTTTCTACATTTCTTCTATTATGAATTTGTTTCATGACCAAATAGTTGAAAAGGTTAAACTTTAAAGATATGTATATTTATTGATTCACTTTACATCCAAGGCATATCCCCAACCCTCCTTTCCTCTCAGTCCCACTCTTCCTCTCCCATTCCCTCTTCCCTATTCCTCAGAAAAGGGGAGCCCCCCTACCCACCTAACCCAGCTCACCAAGTCACATCATGACTGAATTTGTCCTCTTCCCCTGTGGCCTGGCAAGGCAGTCCCATAAGCAGGAAGTGATTGAAAAGCAAGCAACAGAGTCCATGTCAGAGACATCCCCCAATCCCCTTACTACTGGACCCACATGAAGCCTAAGCTGCCTATCATCTACACTTGTGTTGGAGGCCTAAGTCCATTCCATGCATGGTCCTCGGTTGGTCCTTGAGACTCCACAGGCACTTCTAGGCCCTGGTTAGTTGGCTCTGTTGCTCTTCTTGTGGAGCGCTTGTCACCTCTAGGTCCTTTTATCCTTCCCCCAGTTTTCCACTAGACTCCTATGCCTCACCCAATGTTTGCCTGTGAGTCTCAGCACCTGCTTTGAACTGCTGCTGTCTGTAAGCACAGAAGAGTATCATTAATAGTGTCAAGGGTTGGTTCTCTTCCACGGGGTGGGTCTCGGGTTGGGCCAGGTATTGCTTGGACATTCCCTCCATCTCTGCTCTATCTGTTCTATCTTTATCCCTGCATGTCTTACTGGAAGAATAAGTTTTGAATCAAAGTTTTTGTGGGTGGGTTGGTGTTCTCCATCCACTAGGAATCTTGTCTAGTTGGAGGATGTCCTCTTTAGTCTCCTGGGCCCCTGCTACTAGGAGTCTCAGCTAGAGTCCCCTCATGTCCTCCCAGAGGCCCATTCTGACTTAGGTCTTTAGCTTGACTGACAGTTTCTCTTTTCTCTGCAGGCCTTCCAACCTCCTGCCCCTGCTCTTCTCAGGTCTGATCAACACCCTTATTTCTCTCTGCGCTCCCTTTCCTGCCTTGTTCCCTCTCTTCAACCGTCACCTCTGTCTATTCTATTTCCCCTTCTGAGTGAGATTTAAATATCCTCCCTTGGGCCCTCCCTGTTACTTATCTTCTTTGGGTCTGTGCATTGTAGTATGTTTATCCTGTACTATAAAGCTAAAATCTGCTAAGAAGTAAGTATATAACATGTGTATCTTTCTGAGTCTGGGTTACCTCACTCTGAATGACCTTGGAAAGGTCAAACTTTTATCTTCAGACTGCTGCTAATTAAATTAATATATAATAAGTTTAGATGAAAATTATCATAACGAGGTGTGGTAGCACATGGCTGTAGCCCCCAACACTTGGAAGGCTGAGGCAATAGGATTGCAAGTCTTTGACCTGCTTCAACAACTACATCCACTGCAATAATGTATAATATGGACATTACAAGTTTTCAATATTTTCTTACCAAGGAGAGTTTATAATTTTCCCACATTAAGTTCCAAAGTTTGTAAGAACCCATCTTTTAAGATTCATTTACTTATATAATGTGTATATGTATTTGCCCTTCTGAGTTAAGGTGTATCATGTGTAAGTGGGAGGCTTCTGAGGTCAGAATGGAGTGTCAGATCCCCTGGAAATGGAGTTAGAGGCAGTTGTGAGTCACCATGTCGATGTTCTGAAGTGCTGTAAGTGCTCTTAACCACTGAACCACGTCTAGGACCCCAAAGTCCATCTTACAGTAAGAGTATGGGCGGGTTTGCATATTTTAGCCATTTAAAAATATATATCTAGGGACAAAGAACTGAGAGGTTCTTCAAAGTTCTTGCCTCTGGAGCAAACTGGCAGGACCAATGTGGCTTGCTAGAATCCCTACCCAGAGCAAGGAAAAACTGATTATGGATTGAGGTGAATCAGACAGGATAATATAACCCAGAAGGCCCAAGGTTACAAGTGCCTCTCACCTCCACCTTTCAGAGAATTTTTAAAGGGGTAGTGGTTTACACTGAGTCAGGCTGCACCAACCAGGCTGTGCTGAACTGCTCAATGAAAAGGCAAAGGAGACCCATGTTATTGCCCTTGAACTATGATGTCATGTGGAATGCATTCTGCCAGTCTTGAGAAGCAGAGAACTCAGCAAGCCGAGCTGGGTGCTCCCTCACCTGCGTGCACACACATGCCCTGACTCGTTTTATCCTTACCACAGGAGGATACAGAGGGAGGGACAAGAGGAACACGGTGGCTAAGAACTATTGCCAAAATATATAACTAGTAAATTGCAGGGCTGACTTTCAAACCCAGGCACTGAATACCACGGTCTCTTCCTTGTTAATCTCACTCCTTGGGCGCGTGCACACACACACACACACACACACACACACACACACACACACACACACAAAGAAGAAGGGCTCCCCAGATACTGCAAAATGCATTCATTGTGATCTGAGAGATTCTTTTTGTTTGTTTGTTTTTTAAGTTGGGAAAGAGTTGTATTCTGTTTGTATAAAACAATGAGGGTATGCATGAGGCATGCGTGCGTGACACAACTGCTCTCCTTTGTGAACTGCTTGAAGGGCAGATGATCCCTGGTCCATCCATTACCATATAAATCATTAAATACCCAGAGCCTGCAGCCAGCCTAGGTTGGGGATTTGGTGAAGCAATTCGCATTAAATATTGGTGAGCACACACTTGGTCAGTCATTAGCTCCTCCTAGTGGCTCCTTTGGCCTCTGGTCAGGAGACAGCTAACATGGTGCTGTCTTGGAGGAAGCCCCAAGTTTCTTCTGCAGTGGCAACCTTCTCCATCTCTCAACCTACCACAGGACCTGGTCATACTGTGGAAGTGGCCACACCCCCAGGCATATCCATGAGCTGATTTTGTCAACAAACTAGTTTCACCTAGCCATAGCAGAACCATGACCCCACTGGTCATGTGGCATTTACAAGTCAGTCAACCTGGATACCTAAGCCCATCTTGAGATAGAGCCCAACCACAAAAACATTCTCTGCTGGAGATAGGTGGAACTTCAAATAATGAAACAATGCAGGTGACATATGGGTGACCCAAGCTGCCTTTTAGTGTCACTGTGCTTTTGCATGTGAATGAAAACACAAGTGCTACAAGAAAGTTTAATCACTTCAAATACATTAACAAGGCCACAGCTCTGTTGGGAGGAAAAGCAGGGGTGGGGTGGGGGAGACTAGCTACTTCTGATTTGTCCATCCAACCCTCCTTAGCATGTCGTCTATGGGAGTGACTCCTGTTTGAGAATCAGCAGGTCCCACACCACAGCACTCCATACCTGCCATGGATCTGGCCAAGTCCAGTATTTAATCTCCGAGGACATCTTGGCAACTCAGAGGGAGCTGAGCTGGACTGAGTCCCACTGATAGGATAAGCGTCATTAGCAAACTAGAAAGGACATCCTTAGGCAAACCTGAAGTCAAAGTACCAAGAGGTAACTAGGACAGTGGCAGATGGGTGAATTCAAAGGGCCCTGCAGTCAAACATCTAGAGAGATCTCTCTGTTCTCTTAGCATCCACGTTCACTCTCTGTGTCCTGCCAGTCCATGTATGATTACGATTAGATCATAAGACCTGAAAGCTACCCCACACCAGGTAAATATGCATTGCTTTTATTATTAATGCCACCGGGAATTAAAATTCCACCTTTCTTTCAATGGAAGTGACATAATTGAGATGAAAAGGTTATTGCAAAGGGCTAGCAAAGGGCTGGCACAGTTACTCACTCAGCAATGCTTAGAACACAAGCATTCCCATCACACATGCTTGTGAACACACACACACACACACACACACACACACACACACACACACACACACACAAACAAACTTGGAATGCTTTAAGTCCTTCAAAACAGACAACTTCACTGTGGAAAGAGACTGTCTGGGAAAAAAAACTAGAGATGCTGGAATTAGAAATAAATCTAGGCTAATATCGTGATTTTTGCCCTTGATCAGGGTTCCTGTAAGCAAATCTGGTGACATCTGTTAGTTCCCGTGCAAAGGAGTGCCACTAACACAGGATTTACAAATATGCCTCCTGTGGGAAGGGCTTGATCCTATGTGGGATCTCTTATCAGAGTCTGGCACCAAGTAAATACTTCCAAACCGCCCAGTGCCCTTGCCCCTTCTTTCTTCCTTGAAAAAGCTGTTCTAGTGAATCTGGGTATGGGCGGGGGGGGGGGGGGGGAGAGAGAAGAGGTATGTGTGTGCTCTGGACTATGTGAACACTCTAGAATGTTCTTTTCCTTTTGTCCACTGTTTTGGGGTTACCTGGTAAGACCTACCCCCCTCCATCACCCAAACAGCCACATCCAAGGGTATCTAAACATCCTTGGATTTTAGGTATAGATTGGTATCCCCAGAAGGAGGCAGCCTGCCATACTCCTAGACTGTCTCCTCCATTTGGTTTGTGTTTTTCTCAAAACCTTTTGACTCCTCCCTCGGGTCCAACAATACGACCTTACTCACGTAGACCATTATTTGGGAAGTACTCATGATGAGCCAATCCCCCTGGGATATGAGGGCCAGCACTACATTCTCAGCTCTGCCTTCATGGGGACCCTGTGCTTGAGGAGGAGACAGACAGGAGAAGAAGACAGGCACACAACACTGTAATTATAACCTGTGACCTTTGGGCAATTGCTATGACAGGGCTCCAGTAGACAACAGGGGTGTCCGTGTAGGGGGCGGGTCATCAGGCCACATGTGCTAATTAAGAACAAATACTTAGAAAGGAACCACTAGGCTAGAGAAACAGGGACCTTGGCCAGGAGCGATCCACAGTAATCCTCCATGGGATCCTTGTTATAGAATGAAGTGGGGGATGAGGGGCACCCCATCTTTTTCTTCTCTAGATTCTCACTCACTCCCACAAGGCAGGGCTCCTTTCTACAGACTTAGAGTCATGTAACAATCCAGTGTGGCTTCCTCCTATGTGTTGATCTAGCAGCTTATTTATTTATGTTTAAGTTTTCGCTGTGTGTGTCATAAGCCATATACCTGGAGTTCTCTTACCTGCTCACACACTTCCTCCTTCCCCCACAGTTTCTCTTGTTTTGCTGGTCTTATAGACACTCCCATGGGTGGCCTGGGTGACAAGAGCCTACAATTGCCTCAGCATACTGTCTTCACAAAGGCCTTCACCCAGGGTCGACCCACCATCATACCCTGCCAGCAGACCCTCCTCTGGACGGTCCACAGCAGTCGGGTCTGGCCAAAGAGTCGTATGCTTCTGGTGGCCACCCTGTTTGCAGAGCCATCCCTGGCATTTTCTCCTGAAGGCTAACACTGAGTTTACCCTCCCCCCTCTCCCCCACCCCCGAGCTGATGCTCTTTCTAGAGGGCACCACAAGTTCTTCTGGCACAGTTTTCCACCTCCCTCCCTTCCTCCCACTCCTACTCGCTCTCCGCAGCCCCACGCAGATCCTGTGCTGATTGACTAACGTCACTGGCTTATGTACCAGGGAATCAATCAGAAGATGCCTTCCCACGCAGAGCAAAACCCTCCAGCAGGCTGCTGCCTCTGACATTTCTTGCATGCCCAGACTGAGCCTTCAGAAGCCTCGCCCCCTCCTGTCACTCTGGGCCAGCGGGCTCTCAACCCGTGGGTCGTGACCATTGGAAATCACATGGTCTTAGGAACGGAGACACTGCTCAGTAGCGAAATTACAGTTATGAAGCAGTAGCAAAAATAAATTTATGGTCTGGGTAGGAGTGGCGTTCTAGAATCTGGGCACTTGGGGACCTGGCAGTGGCTTCTCTGAGTCCCCACCACCAGTCAACACTGGCCCTCCTCTGCACTACCC
Source organism: Acomys minous (assembly GCF_964271855.1). Taxonomy (NCBI): domain Eukaryota; kingdom Metazoa; phylum Chordata; class Mammalia; order Rodentia; family Muridae; genus Acomys; species Acomys minous. The sequence goes on along the minus strand of NC_140486.1, from coordinate 98,056,473 downwards.
CTCTGCTGAGTACAGATTTCTTCCAGCTGGCTCTGTCTCTGTCTCTCTGTCTCTCTCTGTCTCTCTCTCTCTGTGTCTCTGTCCCTCCTTCCCCCTTCTCTCCCTCCTTCCCTCCCTCTCTCCCTCCCTCCCTTCCTCTCTCCCTCTCTCTCTCTCTCTTTCTCTGACTCTCTTGCTGTTTGAATGGGATTCAGGCAGGAAGGGCTCCCTGAAGCCCTAGGTTCCAGCAGGTCACCCCTTGCAGCCTTCCGGATAAAGGATGTTGGCCCAGCTTCGTGGTCTTTGGTTCACAAAAAGAAATCAGTTTACCAATGTCTCTACCCAAGCCACTCAAAGAGCCCTCTGTGCAGACGGTGCCTGCTGGCCCGGGCACTGTCCTAATTTGATTTCTCAGAAGCTCCTCTTTTTTGCCAGAGTGTGATGGGGCTCAAGGACTGAGGGAATTGATAAATGGATTGCATTTGAACCTTGATAAAGGATTTTTTTTTTTGCCTCCTTTGAAGCCAAATCCTTCCTCTGCAGTCGAGAAAGAAAAGAATTCCTTTCTTGCTGTCTCTTCCCACACAGATGTTCCCTTCTCGTGTTTCTGGTTCCATTCCAGGTAGCTTAGCTAGACGCAGAAACCATGGTTGCTTCTTACTCTAAATCTCAAATCCCCTCCCCCACTCCTAGTACCACCGACCATCTAAGGAAATACAGAGAATGGCAAAGAATTCAATTTACAAATCATTCTTATCCAGGAATCAAGAGCTAATAGCTGTTCACACACCCAAGTATTTCCTTATAGTTTTCTGCATTATAGATGCAAAGAAAAACTAACCACATGTGCAGACCCCTCCCCCACATTAAAGGAGCATCACTTGACACATCTTACGGCCTGCTCTCATTTCGTAGTTTATGAATCTTCAAGTCAGGATTACTCTTTGATCCAGCTGTGGCCCTTTAGTACCTCCCAACATGTGTTAGGCTGCTCACTACGGCAACCATCATACTTAGCTGTCTATAAGTTAGAGAGAGAGAGAGCCCAATGAGTAAGTGATGTGACACAGAAAATTATAAGATGAACACTGAACACAACATTATGAAAGCATTAAAAATTATAAGTACACATGCATTCAATACAAATGTGAGTACAGAATATTGCTTAGAAACTTAAAAATTATGCCAATGAAAATAACTGGACTCAGAAACACGAGTGGCACTTACTAGCTCTTTTATAGGGAGCCAGTTTGAAAGTTACAATGTGTGTGTGTGTGTGTGTGTGTGTGTGTGTGTGTGTGTGTTTGCGAATGTTTATGTAGGCCATGAAACTAGAAAGGGGATCAGTACGAGGGGAGGAAGAGATTAAGGGTGATGAAAAGTAGAAGACATAATGAATTCTATGTATAAGAAAGGAAGAAGGGAAAACTAACAGGGCAGGAAGGGAACCAGCCTGAGGGAGCCAGGGGCAAAGGGAGGGTGGCAGTGGGGACATGAATGAATAAAAACAAAACATGCATGCCATAGTGAAACGTATTAATAAAAATAATCACAAAATATCAAAAATAGAAGACCAAAGCTTAGTATATTTACTAGAGTGTATATATCCATCCATCTTGTCTTTGAGAGAACACCCCAATTTTTCATTTTGTTCACCAGCAGACAGATGTTTGACGAGTATGGTGTGTTTATAACCTGGTTATCTTAGTGTTTTAACAATCAATATTTAAGTTTGTGCAAGAAGAAAGAAACCACTAGGGATCATTTTAATTTCCCAAACCATTTTTCTCAAAAATGCCAATCCATGGCTGGATGCCACAATGCGTTTAACTACTTCCTTATCTCAACTCCCTGGTTTTATATTGAGGGGCGGGGTAGTGGGGCATAGAAACAAGAACTACCTGACTAATTTAGGGACAAGCCCAGACCAGAATTCCAAGTCCTCAGTCTTAAACGTCTAACACCTCAACTTGCTTCCTGGCTGTCATAAATCTACTAACAGCTTATGGCAATGGCGTGTGTGTGTGTGTCTGTGTGTCTGTGTGTGTCTGTGTGTCTGTGTGTCTAACAGAAACATGTACACTCAGTATCTTTCACTGCTGTTTTAAAAGAGAGGTTGGAGCTCACATTTACACATTAGTATTGTCTAACTCCTGGGGTTTACATCAACATTTTTTACTCTAACCTCGGCTCACCCTTCTCTGCGCCCCTGAGCTGGGTGGGGTCCCCCAGTCAAGAGCATTAATGTGCTCACATGGAATTATGAGGAATGCCAATTCTAGGCCCTCCTCCAGGCACATACAACCCCAGGGACCCACCTCTACTGTGCTTGAACTGGTTCTCCAGGTAACTGATGCTTGCTTCACCTAAACCAGCTCAGCAGAGGCAGCAGGAAAAATCAGGACAAGCCAAGCCAGGAAGAATGTTATAGTGGCCTTGGTACCCATTTCTTTCCTTTCTTAGCCTGCCTTCCTCTCCACCTCAGCTTCTGCAAATTAACCTAGAAAATTGTTAAGAACCTGGATTCGAAGACCAGATGGCCTTCACATGTCAAGTCTATGAATGAATGCACATGGCCTACCTAATGCTTTGTTTCTATTTCTCCATTTACACAGTGGGCTGAAAGTCAGTTCTGTCCTGTTGCCATTACTATTTTCTGGTTGTTCGGCCCTGGTGAAATTAAGGGTCTCTATCAGATGTCTATATTATTGTCCCCAGTCGCTATGCTGACTTTCACCCCATAAGACATGTTTCATGCTCTGAGGATCCCCAAATGTCTACAGATCCGACACTGGGCTTCCCAAGTTTCATGGGTTGATCAAGAATTTTCTTATAATTTAGTCTTTATTAGTGGGTGATTTTAATAGATTGAGCTATATGGTTCCTGAAAAGCATTCTTTGTCCTAAAGCAATACCTGTGAATATGATTTCATTATAACCATTGCTACGGTTTGGGTCTTAAATGTTCCCCCAAAGCCTATGTGTTAAAGAGTAAGTTGGTGGGGGTGTTATTTGGAGAGGAGAGAAGCTTTAAGAAGTAGTGTCCAAATGAAAGTCGGCTTGCTGATCATGGGAAGTATGACCCTGAAGGGGATGTTGTGGCCCTCACTGCTTCCTTTTTTCTTGTTTTTTTCCTCGAACTGATGTGAGGCTCTTGATCTGACACATTCTCTAGTCATGGCGTACTGCCCTGTCACAGGCTAAAAGCAATCAGGATAATCAACAGTGGACTGAATCTTCCAAAACTATGAGCCAATATAAACCTCCTTCTAAGTTGACTTATCTCAAGTATTTGCTATCCTGATAGAAAGGAGACTAGCAGGGAGCTAAGATGAACTCACATCATGTAATAGCAGGCCCTATGGAATGACACGTGTGCTTCTCTGACAATGAAAGGTAAGACATGGAAACACACAAGAAGGAGGTCATGTGACATGGAGGTGGATATTGGAGTTACACTCTGTAAGTCAAAACAAAAGATTGCTAGCAACTGCCAGAAGGCGAGTGTAGGCGACGAAGGATCCGCCTCCTCTACCACCTTCAGGCTGAGATTGGTCCTACCAACACCCTGACTTTGGACTTGTGTGTGATGGTGTAGGAATGTTACTCTATATGTGTACACTCAGTTGGTGGCAACTTGATGCATCCACTTGGCAAACTGATATGCGAATACTTTGGCATTAAAAAAACCAACAACAACAGCCACTGGTACTTCAAAGACTGGAGTTTAGGGTCAGGCAGTGCACAGGAGAAAAGCAGGTCTTATGCAGTAAGAGCTCTTGAGTCCATATTGGGTTCATCAATCACAGGACAGTGATTAATGACAATCATTACAACTCCGTGTTGAGGCATAGAGGTTAACTTGCGTGTGTTATGGCATCTTTGTGAGAACAAGACTATGTGTGGCTTTGCAGAAACGTTCTTCTCCAAATTTGAAAGCCAAATCCACCGAAACACTAGGAGAATAATTTTATTTTTCCAGAGCTTTACCTCACGGTACATAAAATACCATCAGGGTTTAAGTTTGCGTGCGTAGGCCCTTGCAAACCACTGCATGGTTACTTATTTTGCTTCCATAGCTAACTGGTCTGTTCCAAGTGCTCTTAGAGGACTAACATTAAATCCAAAGTATGGAGTAGACTTTTAGCTAATGTTTTGTGAAAATAATATAGGAAGACATTACTCCTGAAGAAAAATCTGATGCAGTTACACTGTTACTTTCTCAAAAGACCAGAATTCAATTCCAAATACTGTCTCATTTCTTACAAATTTAATATCTGTGGAACACTACTGCGGTTATTATTATTGAATAAAAATTACATAAAAAAACATTGTCCCTCAACACAGAAAGTTAAACAGAAAACATGTATCTATAAGGCCATGCAAAATTACAGAATATTAACCCTGTAGTGAAAAAATTTCATAATCTAAGTTTGTATTTTACAGATTCAGCTAAGGACAGAAACTTCTGTCTTTTTTTTTTTTTCCAAGAAAATCTTACCAAGAATCAATGGAAGCCTATGCAGTGTGTCTGAATCTCACATGAGCACAAACTGCAAAAACAACTTACCATGGGCTATTGAACAAAATATGCTTTACCTTGAATATGTTTAGTTCTCAGAACTAAATCGTTTCTATCCTGTTTCAAAGCTTAGGAAGATCAGAATGAAGACGATAACCACAGATAGAAATTATAAGCTATGGGAACCTGAAAATTGTAATTATTTATCCTGGAAAAGGTAATTAGCTGGCAGATGCCTTGCCCTAATTAAAACACTCTGTCAATTACTTGGCCCCATTTATCAAGATCTCCAAGTTCTCCAGATCATTTTGTTGCTCAAATTATTATGTGCAGGGATATTTTTCCACTCCCTTCATTAGACTAATATGCTTCTCCTCTAGTATACTTAGAAATGATAGTAGAATCTGGTTCCACTACCTAACACCTCTCCAGGCACTTTCCCATGAGAGGAAAACACTTGAGACATCTTTCAAGATCATCCCACTTTAATTATAATGAGTTTTAAAATATTAAATAATGATCATATACAGTCATTCAAATAGTGCAGAAAAATGAAGGTCAAGAGGAGAGATTCATCTTGGAGAAGTATTTGTTATCGAAACAAGACTTAGTGAGAGTTAAAAATAAAAAACACCACCCACATTGTTACAGGTCTGGCATAAAGGTGTAATAAAAGTCCAAGATTGTCTTTAAATTTTAATGTACCAAAAAGAAATGAGTTTTCAAGATTTCGTTTTTACACTGCATATTGGGAATGCTGGCTATGTATGAAGTCCACCAAAGTCAGAGAGGAGGCACAGTAGCAATTTCTATATTTGTTTGCATTTTACATTGTGCTATGGCATCAAAAGAGGAGGGCTAGTTCTGTCTTGATTTATGACTTCAAAAAGGTATGGAGTTGTGGGTTGGTGAAATCACCCTGAAAATACCAGAGTCAAGTTGGGGCATCATCACAGCTCCAGAGAGAAGGCAGTAGATAAATTGGAAAGAGTTCAGAGACAAGCATGGAGAATGATAAAGGAATTAGAAGACATGACTTCTGTGGCAGATTGAAGCTCCAGACGATTCATCCGTGAGGGTAGCTTGCCAGAATGATGACTAAGGTGCTAACATGATAAGACTTGAAAAGCATACACAGGCAACTAGAAGACCAGGAGGAAGGCTGGGGTCCGAGGAGCTTGTAACGCTTGGAGATGAGACATGGAGACTTTCAAAGAAAAGAAGGGATAGTCTGAAAGTCAGGAACAACTACACTCACAAAGAACTAATGGCAGTCAGTAAGGTTCTCAGACCAACACTGCATGATCGCTCTTAGATCATTTGATGTACCAGAAAAAGAAAGAAAGGAAGCCTCCATAGTAACCATGGTTACACTGCCTTCCCAGGACCGTCACTCTTTGGATACAACCTGCCCAGATAAATCAAACTAACTAGGATAACTTTTTGCAACAAGGATGTTGATGCCAGATTGTCTATAATCTACTAGGACCAATGTGTAGAAAACAGTTGGTGCTTTTTCTGTAACCCGTTTTAAAAGGTATGTAAAACAGCTGACATAAACATCTGTTAAAAATACAAAAAGCTAAAGCGCCTTCTTTCTTTTTTTCCCTTGTTTTGGGTTTTTTAATTAATTAAGCATTTTTACATATATTATTATACACATATATAATAAACTACCTATATCAAGAAGAACCATGACACAATCAGGAATTATATAAATGGTACATTCTTAGTGTTTTCATTATTTGTATTTGACAGCCTTGAAGAAAACATCCTTACTATCTTGATGCATCTAAAATTCTGAATGTAAATCAATCTCCATCACATATTGTCATTATCAACTTAAAACATCTATCTAGACCTAAAAACATCTTAACCCCTAAACAACTAAGCTTTGTTGTAAAACTAAGCTACCCAGTCTTCAACTCCATCAGAGACTTGAGAAGGAATAATCTTGATTACCTGAGTATACCAGGAGAGCAGGTTAGTAGCTTTCCAAATGAGAAGATGACAGAGATCATGTCAATTACTAGTCTACTTTTATCACAAGAATATACATCTCAGGTGCAGCAGATAGATATAATTCTATAGAAAGATAAGGATGGTTACATGAGGTCTTCAAAATCTCAGATACGTGCAGAATATAGCATTTAAAAATGTTAAATGTGAGAAAACATTGTGAAAGAATTCTACACTATTGGTTGCAGTCAACATTCCACACAAGTTGTCATGTGGTCTTGCGTGTCATATGGAGAAAACTGTGACACTGATCATGCATCCCTTCACAAAATCAAAGGCTCACTTTGCATTTACGTTACACATCATTGGGACACTGTAAATAAACATTGAGCTGATTTAAACTGTAAGCTTAGAGGACATGTGTAAGCATGCCATGCATGATTATTGGCTACAGGAAAAAAAAATTACCCAAAAGTTAAAACTGGCAATGTAGGCAGAACGAACTTGTTTTAATTAAGCATTATACGTTATCATCTCTTATTATTAATTTTCATTTGTTTTTGAATTTAATAAATGTTTTCAGTATACCATCAACTAAATAAAATCTACAATTTCCGAACAAAAAAAAATGTTTTTATTATTTTAAAGGTTCACTGACAGTGAAACAGATTAACATCCTGGCAACATCCAGCCTACCTCAAAAAGGATGATGAGCATCAAAGAACCTCCATATGGAGATGGCTTCCAAAGTGGCAAACAATCCACTGGGCAAAATGTCCTATTTTCTATCACACACAGATTTCTGTATAAAAAAGGGCAAGCTTGGATGCAGGCAGAGTCAATGGCCAAACTCTGCCAAGGCAGGGTAAGCAAGTCCTCAATAGTTCCTGCCTCACAAATATGTCTTTCAGATATCTTGGGCCAGAAGGCTGAAGATGATGCTCCAACATTACAGAGAGTTTTGGGTGAGAATTCAGGTAACATCTTATTTCTTAATTCTCTTTATGGTTGCTTGGTCTACAAACACATATTGAATCCCTGCTCCTTGCTCTCTTGTAGCACAGGTGGGATGAGACCTCTGTAATCACAAAGATTTCAGCAACACGCCTTGAAGGCACTCATCTTTTTCCAAGTGCTGGTTTAAAAATGTACACTGACCACCAAACACAACATATACCCTGCTCTGTGTGTGTGGCGGGGGGTGGGGGGCTGTGGGGATGTGCACATGCTATTTGTTTGCTTTTGGAGCAGAATTTTTTCATCTTATTGATTTTCATGTGTTTAGGTTTATCTTTTTAATTTTTATTTTGTTGTTGCTGTTGAAGGTTTTTTTGTTGTTGTTGTTTGGTTTTAGGGAGGGGCACACTTTGATATTTCACATGAGTTTTGGAAATCAGAACTCAGATCTTCACATTTGTGGATAAAGGACTTTATCAATTGAGCCATCTCCTCAGTCCAGAAAACATTTTATTAGGGCTAAAAGGTTAACACTTTCGGTTGTTCCTGTCATCTAATTTCTGTGTTAGCCACTCGAGTCTACTGCGACTGTGGGAAAATAACCATGAAGGAGATAGAAACGGGTGGGGGTTGTAGTGTTCCAATAAAACTTTATTTATAGAGACAACATAGATATCCTATCACTTCATAGGCTGTACAAACTGCTTGTCTTTTGACTTTTGCTCATTTACATATTTAAGGCGTCATTAGCTCAAGTGGTTAAAAAACATTTACAGGGAGTTGGATTTCCTAAACTAAAAGGCTAAGTAGTGATTGGTTTTATTTCTAGTCACACTGCTTATATTATAGTACTAAACAACTTCAGATGCTAAAAGTGACATTAAAAATCTGTGAATAGAGAAAACGTCCCTCAGCCACAACACGGTTGATAGCAATTTATGAAAGCAAAGCCGATGCCCCTGAAAACAATAGAACTATAGGAGCCTGCTGGAGCCTGCTGTAAAAGATACTGTTACTTCAAAAAAATCAGGTGGATTTTCCCAAAATCATGAATGAGGGGGAAAAACAGGAGAGATTATTCTCTACTTACTTTGCACTCTTTTTTTTTTCAAGTTATCTTATAAAAGGAAAACAAGAACAAAATAAAATGGCACTGCCAGCCAAAACCTCCTACCTTCACACCACAGAAGAAAACCATTCTACAATCATGGAACCTTCTTTTGAGGTGTTCGAGTCCTGCCTGCTTTCTCTCTGCAGGTTGGACAGCTGGTGGACATCGGTCTTTCTATGTGCTTCTGAGTTGCTAGGCTGGAGATAAATAGTTACAAACATTTGTCCATTAAGACAGAGTCATACTCATAATTGGAGTTAGTTAGTAAAATTGAGTTCTTATGATGTTGACATGGAGGTTCCATTTCAACTGTGCTTCTCCTGCAGCGGTTCCGATTCCTTCCCTGTGAACTGGAACGTCCATCAAATGGCGACTGTGAGCCCCGAGTAAACAAGTCGGAATCTCAAAGCAGCATTCAGGGATGGAAGGTGCTGTCAATGGGATGATTGTTTTAAAACTGATGCCTCCAGCTCAGAGAGTGACTCCCAGGCATGGCAGCCTAAATGTTTATCTAATGTTGTCTAGGAGAGAACGGGATGGCGGTGGCTTCTGGTGTTGTCAATATACATGAGGGGAGAGGAGGTGGCACAAATGAATATGCATGGGTATTTGTAACTAACTAGAAATGCCCTGTTTCTTTCAGCTTAATTCCGTGTAGTGAAAACAAGCTGGGGCTTCCCGCCCGCCTGCAGCTTTCTCCCAGATTTATAGGGACGGTTTCTCGGTTTTCAATATCTTTTAATAGGCTCGCGGCATCAAAGCTGGCAACGTTTACTAAAGTCAATAAATAACTGCATGATATTATTTGAATGTCTATGTCCCTAAAAGGTAACAAATTCACTGCTTGTGGGGCAAAATATTTCATGGCACAAGCGTGGAAGACAAGAGAAGAGGAAACATACCTGCGCTGTAACAGCTGTCAGGCTAGTTGAATTACTAGCACTTTGTAAATCACATTCGGCAGTCAGAACTTACAATAAAAGAATATTGTCCCTGCAAAACGAATTGCAGGTTTGATCACTGCTGCTAACTTAAAAGTACAGCTCATACCACCACTTAGTGTGCAGTCACATGGGGATAGACAGCCAACGCCACAGAAAACGCGAGCTAATTTTGATAAATTGGTATGTTTAGAAATAGTAAAATATGTTTAGTCCTCAGTTCTCTAGGAAAAGGAAAAAAGAGAAAACGCATAAATTGGCAGTGATCCTGAGGTTTAAGAACAAATGGAGGGACCGTGGATGCAGCTCTGTTGGTGGAGAGCATGCTTGGTACACACAAAGCCCTAGGTGTGACCCCCAGCATGGGGCCATGGGGCCGTAATCTCAGCACTCAGGAGGTAGAGGCAAGGCGATCAGCAGAGTGGGTTCAAGGCCAGCTTGAACTGTGTAAGACAAAAGGACAAATGGAATGTGTAACCACCCGACAGATCTAATCTCAGAAGCTGAGGAGGGGCAGGGCTGGTTTGGACTCTGACATGGCAGCAATTATAACCAGTTGGTCAAACTAAAACCCGTGAAAACAATGGCACAAGAAGAAGGCGCTCTGGAGAGTGAGAGACAAGGCAGGAGGAACAAGAGGAAGCCTAGGATCTCCTGCTTGGGAGATCTTACAACCATGAGTGGGCCGGGTAGAGATTACTGCAAAAACAGGGCTTAATGTAGACTCAGAGCATCAGGAGTGTGGACTCATTAAACTGAAGCTCTGCTACTCTCTGTGTGTCCTGGTGTCTTGGCTGCTATTCTGTGTCTTGTGAAGAGACACCCAGACCACGGCAGCTCCTACCCAGTTTTAAAGGATTGGTCTATGATCATCATGGCAGACAGGCAGCATGGTGCTAGAGAAG